>NC_045559.1:159564287-159661787 GCF_009819795.1 Aythya fuligula
AGCGAGGTGGGGGTTGGTCTGTTCTCCCACGTGCCTGGTGACAGGACGAGGGGGAATGGGCTAAAGTTGAGCCAGGGGACTTTTAGGTTGGATCTTAGGAAGAACTTCTACACTGAGAGGGTTGTTAGACATTGGAACAGGCTGCCCAGGGAAGTGGTGGAGTCACCATCCCTGGAGGTCTTTAAAAGACGTTTAGATGTTGAACTTAGTGATATGGTTTAGTGGAGGACTTATTAGTGTTAGGTGAGAGGTTGGACTCGATGATCTTGAGGTCTCTTCCAACCTAGACAATTCTGTGATTCCGTATTTAAGAAGGAAAGCGTATTTTATGCATACAATGACATTTTGATTTATTATCAAATAATTAGTATGTGGAGTATAATTGAATTACTTCAGATCAGAACTAGGAAAGTTGTCACATAAAATTTTGCTTATTTTTTAACAGAAAAGACAATCAGCTATGCAACTTCCACTGTAAATCTAGTCATTATTTCCTTCTATCTGTATGTCAATTTTAAAAAGAGGCAGGTTGACTAATGTGTGAAAATGAGGAAATTCTAGAAAAAAATAAAAATGAGGAACTCAGAAGTTTATTTTAAATAAATTAGAAATACCACAGCATAGAATGACGTACATATAGAAAGTGCTGTTATAGTTTATTGGAAATGTAAATATAGACAATCTACTGATTTACTGATTTGTTTTAAAATAGGTTGTAGATACTTTTTTCTCTGCTTTTTTTTTTTTTAATTTTATTTTTTATAAAGATAATAATTTATTTAGAGAGAGAGACAGAAAAACAATTCAAAACAACTTCTCAAGAATAATGTAGACAACTATATGACATAGAAGTTGCAAAACTTGAGACAATCAAGAAGGAAGGAGGAGCCTTTAGTTCTTAATCCAGTCTGCTGGATAACTTGTTTATTCATTAACAAAGTAATTACAAATGTCGACTCAGGTTTATTCTCATGTCATGTTTTGCTGAGTGAAAAAGTGTGAAGAAAAAGACAGGAGAGAGTTGTTTAAAGTTGTATTAATAGATGCTGTATGGCTTTGGCCATGTTCCATATACATTACAAAAACCTCAAAGATGCTTCTTTTTCCTTTTTTTTCTTTTTTTTTTTTTTTTTTTTTTCTTGTTTTTCCTCACCTCCTTTTCCTTCTTCTTTTTTTTTTTTTTCTTTTCATCCTATTTTTTTCTTTTCCCTTTTCCCCATTTTCTCTTTTTATTGTTGTTTTTCTATTGTCGTCTCCCTTCCCCTTCCCCTTCCCCTTCCCCTTCCCCTTCCCCTTCCCCTTCCCCTTCCCCTTCCCCTTCCCCTTCCCCTTCCCCTTCCCCTTCCCCTTCCCCTTCCCCTTCCCCTTCCCCTTCCCCTTCCCCTTCCCCTTCCCCTTCCCTTCCCCTTCCCTTCCCCTTCCCTTTTCCTTTTCCCTTTCCCTTTCCCTTTCCCTTTCCCTTTCCCTTTCCCTTTCCCTTTCCCTTTCCCTTTTCCCTTTCCCTTTCCCTTTCCCTTTCCCTTTCCCTTTCCCTTTCCCTTTCCCTTTCCCTTTCCCTTTCCCTTTCCCTTCCTTTTTCCATGACCCTGTGTGTTCCCAAGAGAACATAAGAGATGCACAGAGAATACATGATGATTCAACTCTCTAATTCCTGCCAACATTATATTAAACTCTCTGATACTGAGGGACAATACTCATAAGCTCCAGGTATATCACCTTTCACAGCTCAGACATCTGTCATGATAGAGAAATTCTAATAAGGAAAAGTTGCTATGAAGATAAATTCCATTTTGTCAGTTTCTAGAGTCCCTATATTAATAAATTAATTAAAATTTATATTGACCAATGAGTTCATAAATTACTCCTTACTGTGGACTTTATGAATATTTAACATTCTGAGCAACTGCAATTATTAATAATGGAATTATTATTATTTTTTTTATTAGTAATTTTATGCAAGGTAAATAGAGATGTTTTCTATAGCACTGGGTATAAAGAGATTATCTGTTTTGCTTTTTAAAAATCTTTTATGCTATTGTTAATTCTATATTTTTGATGGATTTAAGATAATTATTTGCTTTTTATCCCTTCTTAGAGGCAAAAGTTTACACAGTGCTTTGCAAATATGGATAAAATTGCATAATTATAAAGTTGAGTGTGTCAACATAGAAGTCATGAATTATCCTTCACAATTAAAGATGCTTACAATATGGTATGAGAAAGTTAACATTATTAGTTCTAGATATTTCCTGAACTAATTCTTGATGAAAATATGACTAATTTTTGAGACAAATATAGGACATCTGAAACTATTGTAATTATTTGTACAGATTGAAGTTAGCTACATAGCCCTGTTTTCAATGAATCATGCACAGCATTCAACATTTCTAAATAAATTTCTTTATTATAAAGAAATGAAACCAACTGAACCAATCAACCAAACAAAACACACACACACACACAAAATATACAGAGAAGAAAATTGACACCAAAAAAAAAAAAAAAAAAGGGCCGTTAGAAGCACATTCATTTTTTTCTGGAGACTTGAAGTATAAAAAAAGTCATCATACTTTCCATCATAAATAGGATAAAATAAATATGGATATTAGCAATATTACACAGTAGAACCTATTATCATGACAATCTGTTGATTCAGTTGATTTTCAAAGGTCATTAAAATCAAATAAATGTATATATTTCAGCACATAATCACATAACATCCATATTTACACTCTTTGCTGTGCATTTTATAATAAAGGTAAAATAGAAGACAAAGACATATATATACCTATTTATATATACATAAATACATATATAAAAATACATTTATATACATATACATACATATGTGTGTATATACATATATATGCATATATATATATACACATATTTGTACATATATATATAAATCTGGGTGGGCATTACCTATTACTGCAGCAGCTATGGAAATAAGACCATTTAAATTATTTTCTATGCATTTCAGATGATATTTTAATTCCTTCTCCTTCTCTCCCGTAGCTCTTTTGGAGGCCAAGATTATATATTGCCTTGGAAATATGTTGATGTGTCATTACTGGTAGATTTTGGTAATAGTTTAACTCAGCAAACAAGGCTACTATTCTTACACACAAAAGGACTAAGTATTTCCTGCATGTACATGTGAATTTAATAATATCAAACTCTTATATATCAACACCCTTGCACAGATCTACTAATTACACATTATTTTTAAGATATGTTGACAGAAAAATAGAGTCTTCTCATCAACACATTTTCAAAATTATGTGAAAATACTATCAAGTAGGAAAAAAAAGGAGAGTATGGGACAGACATTTATGAGACAAAAAAAAAAAAAAAAAAAAAAAAGTATTTAACTAATTAAGACAAATGTTTCCAAAGGGTTATAATGCATAATATTTATTTTTCAACAAGAGAAAAAAAAAAAAAAAAAAAAGAGGAAATGTTTCTACATTTTGACATTTTGGTGCCTGGGCATATTTTATTTTATTTGGTATATTTATATATTTCTTAATATTTCCTCATTAAATTGGTGACATCATCTCAATTTATTTTCTCCATTTTTGCATGTCCTCAAATGTTGCATGTCTTTGTATAATCTGTCTGGTAAATCTACACTGAAAAAATGGTTCATTTTAACTTTCTGGGAAGGATCAACCACATAATCAACAGCAAACACAGCTTTGATAGTTACCCAGGTACAGCTTTGCAGAATTAAATCACAAGCCATTTTTCCAAACCATACTGTGTATTGTACATACAGGAAAAATTCAACAGGTTATCCACAGCCTTTGAAAAAAGGCTTTTTCTGAGAGGAGTACCTTAAAATTAACATTGTCTATTGAAACTAACAGAATAGCAAAACCACTATTTTTGTTTAAATTATGTTCATACCACTTTTATATGTGATTTACACCCCTATTAATAGCAAATTCCAGATAAGCAGATTAAAAATTTTTGGACTCTATTCAGGAAAACAATGGAAGCACTAATCCAAGATACAAAAAGTCTTCTTTTAAGTTTTAGTTAGTTCTTCCCACTTGACTTGAGTGAAGGTTCACATTAACATAGAAGAACATTCTATACTATAAACTGAGAGCCTTGGGGGATATAAATGTGAGTGCATTGCACAGAAAGAGAATTCTAAGTATTGGTTGTCTAATTCACAAAACAGCATGTAAATGATTTGCCCAATCATAGTTATGTGTCACAATTCTGTGTCAATATTTAAGTAAGGAAAATGAATTTTTTTCTTCTTATTATTATTAATTATTAATATATATATTTTTAACATACAATTGATACATAGATGTATTTTTATAAGAGGACTTTTTCCCAGAATTTGAGATGGGGTAATGTATATAAAACCATTAATTTTCAAAGACTGTTCCTTTTCTCTAGATTTGATTCAATATCCTACTTGAATATTAATATTGGTATTAAATTGGTTACAATGATAATCTAAGGACAGTTTTGATCTCTTTCATTTTTAATTGGTGTGGGACATCTTCAAGTAACTGGGATGTTATCTTTAGCTCCCAAGAGTAGAATCCAGTCACTCACCCATCCATGCATCCAAATTATATCACTCCA
The DNA here is from genome assembly GCF_009819795.1 of Aythya fuligula. Classification (NCBI taxonomy): domain Eukaryota; kingdom Metazoa; phylum Chordata; class Aves; order Anseriformes; family Anatidae; genus Aythya; species Aythya fuligula. The sequence continues at coordinate 159,568,899 of NC_045559.1, forward strand.
AGAAGCAGCTATAACTCCTCATGACTCCAATTCAGCTCTTCTCTGATGATTTCCTTTGGAGCTTGTGAACAGAGTGAAAATTCAGGTGAAATAATGACCTTTTAAAAACAGAGTATTGTAATTCTACTGTATTCAGTTTGAATCTCAGCTCTTTGAAGTTATGTCCATTTTCCTTTGTAAAGTGTCTATTTGCCACTGTAAAGAGGCTGGTTTTTATCACCTTGATGCCCCACCTCTCTGTAGAGGAGATGGAAGCATCATGGAGCTGCTCTTAGGTCCCTCTGCAGGCTTCTCTGTGCTTAAAAAAAGTCTCTGTGCTGTTCCTCAGTGTCTCCTCACAGAGCAAGTGCTCCAGCTCTAATCATTGTGGGCTGAATTCACCTGCTTTACTGCTGTCTTTTTCCCATATTGCAGAACTCAATCCAGGGTACCTAACTGTGGCTTAATGGGTGCTGAGAAAGGTGTAATTATCTTTTCCCTTTGAGAAATGTCTATTAACACAGTCTCAGATGTTGGCTGTCTTTACTACCTGGGCATACTGCTGGCTGTATACCAGGGATTCCATGGCATTTTTCCCTGGAACTGCTCCAGAACCCCTCAGAACCCCTGTATCACTGTCAGAGGGTTTTCCTTCTTGGGGGGAGGACTTTGCCCTTGCTGATTTTCAGGAATTTCCCATACCTGCAGTCTGTCTAGGTTCCTCTGGATGGGACAGCAGAGATGGCAGCCCTGCCCTCTCTCTAGTGTACTGTTTAGCCCCCTCAGTTTGGTGCCATATGCAGGTTTGATGAGAATGAACTTTTTCATTTTTTCCAGGTCACTGGTAAAGATATTGAAAAGGACAGGTCCTAGTACAGACCCCTGCTGTTCATCTCTTGTTACTGGCCTCCAAGTAGTGCTAAGCGCAAACCCCAGAGCCTGACAAGTTCTTTACTTGATTGTCCACTCATGCACAGTGTAATAATGTTGGTTACAGGTATATTGCAGGAGACAGTGTTTAAAACCTTGCTAAAACCAAATTTAATGGCATTCACTTCTTTCTTGTATATCACAAATCTTTTTCATTTTATCACAGAAAGAAATAAAGAAATAAATCCATGCTGACTATTCCCAGTCCCTTCTTCTGCTTTATGCATGCAAAGATATTTCTTAAGAAAAGTCACTCTAATTTTTTTTTTTTTTTTCAGGGATTGTGAAGTGAAGCTGAACAGCCTATAGCTTCTGGGGTCATCTAAATGTCCTTTTTTGAAAATACGTACATTAACCCTTCTCCCATCATCAGGGACCTCTCCATTTTCACATGACCTCTCAGATATTATAGGATAGAAAGCAAACTTGCAATGACATTCTCAAACTCAACACGTCAGGTCCCATGGACTTGTATTGGTTGGGTTCACTCAGGTAATCTCTGACTTGGCCCTCACCTACTGCTGGTTTTCTTCCTTGAACCTTTTCCATAAATATTGAGGCCTGGGAGATCTGGTGAATACTAAGACAAAAGAACCATATAATTCCTATTCAACAATGATAGCACATTTTTCTTCATTAACCTTTTACTACTAATGTAACCATTGATGCTCTTTTCTGCCTCTGATTTCACTTGCTCCAGTTGAGCTTTTCTACACACCCAAGATTTTCAATGTGCTCAAGCTCTTCTAACTCCTCCTTTATAGCCCATTTCTTCTTTCACCTTTTTTGCTTGTTTGTTTGTTTGTTTTCATTATTTTTTTGTAATATACAGATCCTTCAGAACTACCTAACATGAAATCTTGATTGCTAGTTTCCTGGATAAACCAAAGTCTGCTTTCCTAAAATTAAAATACGTTATCATATAGTAAAATAAGTACATTGATAAGTGATGTGTCACAGAGATCCTATTTCTGCAAGATATTGTTTTATAAAGTTTTTATGTATTCTCATTAGAATTCATAATAGTGGTGTTAATCTTTGCATTTTACCAGATACAAATGGATAATAGGTGCATCTATAAACATTTTAAGCACTATGTGTAATCTGGTTGTTACTTATATAGCCTCCAAAGCTCTTGGCTTTCAAATACAAAGGCTTTAGAGTTTTCCCTGAAAACTTCAAAAGCCTTTACAGATATTTAAATGAACTATCTGAAGGTGTCAAAATTATATTATTAGTCATAACGTTATCAAATTTCAAAAAGATCAGATTTCAATTTTCAAGTTACGTAAACCACTTAGATAAATTCTGCACCACTTCTATTTTTTTACCATTTTATATTATCCTACTGTATGTGGCTTTTGGGGTATTATTTGGAAAAAATACTCAAAAGTAGGTGGATGAGGTATTGCACTGAATTTTAGCCATTTATTTTTCTTTGTTTTAAAGCTTTGGAAAATAATTTCCAGAGATGGTTTGTGATATGTATGACTTGTCTGATTTCTGTACCATAAATCACATGTAGCACTGAGAACTTATTACAACTTCAAGGTCCAAACCAAATTAAATCTTGGTATTGGTGGACTCAAGAACCAAAGAAACTGTACAGCATTACTTATTTGTACAATATCCTCTGTACTATGGTAGCAAAGAGTGTCTGAAGCTTCTGTTGATGAAGGAAAAGATAGTATGAGCAAATTCTGTGTTTTAGGTGTCTGTATATCTTAATTGTAAAAGTATTTGGGTATGTAAAATTAATTTGAAAGACTAACCTAACAGAAAGCCAGAGAAGAGGAATTACAGAAATACAAAGGTAACCATTACACTTTACTTCCTATGAGATCTGTTTATGTACATTTTTGTACTACATGAGTATTAGACTTTTTAGAAATTATAATGGACAGAACCCAGATATGCTATTTTGTATACTTTATCTATAGGAATAAAGATAAGTTGATTTTTTTTTTTTTTCTTTTCCATGTGATGCCAGTGCCTAGTTTCAGTGGTAAACTCTATTTCTTAAATGTACTGTAGGCGTGACATGAAAAGATATTGCAGTCTTTCTCTTTGCTTTTCTGTATCTATCTTGAAGTTCTATATTCAAGTCTCTGTAAAAGCAACAATGTTCAAGTATATATTCTTGTTATGGGTTAACCCTGGTAGGCAGCTAAGTACCACACAGCCACTCGCTCACTTCCCCAACAGTGGGATGGGGAAGAGAATCGGAAGTGTAAAAGTGAGAAAACTCGTGGGTTGAGATAAAGACAGTTTAATAGGTAAAGCAAAAGCTGTGTGTGCAAGCAAAGCAAAATAAGGAATTCATTCACTACTTGCTACTCTCAGATAGTTTAGCCATTTCCAGCAAAGTAAGGCTTCATCACTTGTAACAGTTACTTAGGAAGATAAACACAGTAACTCCAAATGTGCTCCCCTCTCCAACTTCTTTCCCCCAGTTTTATTTCTGAGCATGATATCATATAGCATGTAATATTACGTCAGCTGTCCTGTCCCCTCCCGGTTTCTTGTGCACATGCAGCCATCTCAAGATATACTGGCATGGAAGTGTCAGAAACAGAAAAGGCCTTGACACTGTGTAAGCACTATTTAGCAACAAATAAAACATCAGTGTGTAATCAACACTCTTTTGGTCAGAAATCCAAAACATACAAACTACTGTGAAGAAAATTAACTCTATCCCACCCCAAGCAATACAAATCTGTTTATTTAAATTTCTTGTGCTTTTCTGTAAATGTCAAAATGGAAGCACTAGAAGAATGGTTTAATTAAGCTGAGGGAGGAAAGTCATCTTCAATTCATCTTGCACATAGATAGAATGCATTACTCAAAATAATAATAATAATAATGATAATAATAAAAAAAAAAAAGCACAGTTTGCATATTTTGGATCCTTACTTCCTATTTTACTTCTTCGTAACTATGACAGCATTATTCATTTAGTGAAAAATACATGGTATTCCATAGTAAATCCTAAGGAAAGAAAACAGTAATTTTCTTACATTAACAGAATCTAAACAGTCTTTAGAAAAGTTATGCAATACTCCGTAAGTTAAAGAACATTTTCTCATCTTTATGCAAATTGTTTAGTGTCTGTATGATTCAGCAAATGATCTTCTTTGTCGCTAATGTTATAGGCTGATTATAGCTAATCAACTGTGATTGCAGATCATAGCAAAATTTTTGGCACTTTGGCTGTAGGTTTTTACATGTAAAGTTATTATTCCTGATCTAAACTTGCTATTTAATACGCATTGCTAACAAAAGGAAGATCTGTAGCTCATCAGGAGTCATTTTACTTTCTACAGAAAAGGGACTTTAAACCAAACAGAACAGTGAAATTTCTTCAAAGTGTGAGTAGCACTTAACTTCAAGGACACTTTTTCTTTTTCCTTTTCCTTTTTCTTTTTCCTTTTCTTTTTCTTTTTCTTTTTCCTTTTCCTTTTCTTTTTCTTTTTCTTTTTCTTTTTCTTTTTCTTTTTCTTTTTCTTTTTCTTTTTCTTTTTCTTTTTCTTTTTCTTTTTCTTTTTCTTTTTTTCTTTCTCTTTCTCTTTTTCTTTCTTTCTTTCTCTCTCTCTTTCCCTCCTTCCTTCCTTCCTTCCTATTTTTTTTTTCCCTTTCTTTTTATATGTTATATGCCTTGTGCTGCAGTTATCACTAAAGGAATTATCTCAAGACATATGATTAGTAAATTTGCACCAGACAATTTGTTCTTTTACTTCCTTATATATATATATATATATATATATATATATATAAATTCTTGTTTTGGAATGTTTGGCACAGCCAAGCAGAGTAATTGATTGACACAAGGTCAAAAGGATCACAGAGAGGAAGGTAGCTGGAAATCATGCCTGCATGATAATATTTTCTTAGATAACTTCTATCCAGTCTCTGAGCATGCAGTGCATAGACATAAGATCAAAGTTTTAGTAAAAATGATTAATAATTTATAGTGATGTAATGCATGATGGGAAGAAGCCATTTCCTGATACCTAAAGCCTGGCTGCAATAGTTCAAGCCCTGAGACAGACTCAAAATTACAGTAGCCGCATACAGATAATTATTACTCTTATATAGTATTAAAAATGTATTCCAGATAAAACTATCTTTTAGTGTGTTGTATTGGGTTTATATGGCAAGGTTTTGGTAGCAGGGGTGCTGCAGGATGGCTTCTGTGAGAAGAATACAGAAGATGCTAGAAAAGGTCCAGTTCCAGCTGTCTCCAATGGGACCTGCCGTTGACCAGAGCTGACCCAATGAATGACATTGTTTGCATCTCTGTGAGAGCAGATATAAGAAAGGGAAAAAAAAAAAAAAAAAAAAGTAAAAAATAAATTAAACAAACAAACAAACAAACAAACATGCTGCACAACAACAGCTGGGAGAGAGAGTGAGAAACAGCCCTGCAAACACCAAGGTCAGTGAAGAAAGAGGGGTTAAGAGGTGCTACAAGTACCACAGTAGCATGCCCTGTGTCCAGAGCAGGGTCCCCTGCATCCCATGGAAAGGCCCCTGGTGGACTAGGCTGTCCCCCTGCAACCTATTGGTCCCACATGGAAAAGATCATCACGCTGCAGCCCGTGGTGGAGTCCCCAGTGGAGCAGGTGGATGTGGCATGGAGGAGGCTGCAGCCCATGGAGAGCCCCCGCAGGAGCAGGCCCTGGGCTGGAGTTGCTTGTGGTGTTTTTACCGTGCTGGGTAGCTAAACACCACAACCGCTCTCTCACTCTCTCTCTTTAGATGAGGAGGGAGAGAAGTAAAGCAAAGAACAATGCACAGGTTGAGATAAGGATAATTTAACTAAAAGGAAATAATAATAATAATTAAAGAAAGATTATTATGAACGAAACAATTTAACTAAAACGAAATAAAAAGGGAAAGGGGAAAAGGAAGGGGGAAAGGGAAAATAAAAAAAAAAAAAAAAAGGAGGAAAACAAACAAATAAAACAAATGAAGGCTATGTGGAAGTGCAGAGGAAAGAAATTACTCTCAACTTCCCACAAATGAGCGATGATTGACCATGTCCTTCAAGTAGGGCCTCAACGCACGTAGCCGGTGTTCGGGAGGAGGACTGATGTTTTCACAACGAGAGCCCACCCATCCCCTCTTCTTCCCATTTCCACCTTTTATTGCTGAGCATGACACCACATGGTATGGAATATTCCTTTGCTTGGTTTAGGTCAGCTACCCTGGTGATGTTTTCTCTTCTCACTTTTTGCCCACACCCTAGGAGGGTTAGAGAGAGGCCCAATGCTGTGCCACTGCTGCTCAGCAGTAGACACAACACTGGTGTGATAACACTGCTGTTCCAACTACAAGTGCAGAGCACAGCACTGTATGGGCTGCTGCAGGGAAAGTTAAAATCCCAGACAGACCCAGTACACTGCTGCACGTGGAGAGGAACACACACAGGAGCAGGGGATCTGGGGGGAGCTGCTGCCCATGGGGAACCCATGCTGGAGCAATTTGTTCCTGATGGATGGACCCTGTGGTATGGAGCCAAGTGGGAGCAGTTCTTGAAGAGCTGCTGCCTGTGGGCAGACTCCACAGGATCAGTTTGGGAAGAGCATCATCCTGTGGGAGGGACCCCATGTTGGAGCAGGGGCAGAGAGTGACCGTGAAGGAGCAGGGGAGAGAAAGCATTAAGGACTAACCATGGCCCCCATTCCCCTCTTCCTCTGCACCTCTCAAGGGGAGGAGGTAGAAGAAGGTGAATGGGTGTGGAAGGTGTTTTTAGTTTGCTTTTAGTTTCTCACTATGCTAGCCTTCTAGTGATAGGCAATAAATAACATTTATTGAATGCCTGTTTACATGTGTTGATTGTGATAGGACCGGGGGAGGGGGGTGGGGGTGGTTTTAAACTAAGACAGGGGAGAATTACGTTAGAAATCAGGAGGGTGGTAAGGCACTGGAACAGGCTTCCCAGAGAGGTTGTGGATGCCCCATCCCTGGAGGCATTCAAGGCCAGGCTGGATGCAGCTCTGGGCAGCCTGCTCTAGTGGTTGGCAACCCCTCCTAGAGCAGGGGGTTGAGATTAGATGATCTTTAACATCAACCCAGGCCATTCTACAATTCTATGATTAATCCCTCTATGCTGAGTCCATTTTTTTCTGTGATGATAATTGTTGAATGATCTCCTTGTCCTTATCTCAACCCCTGAGTCCTTTCCATCATATTTTTTCCCCCTTTCACTTTGAGAAGGGGGAGTGAGAAAGCAGTTCTGATAGAGTTCAGCTGCATAGCAGGGTAAAACTACTATATGTTTAGATACATTAAAAGTTTAATTGAACATTCTCGTGGTTACTGTGTTCTGCTTAAAACAGTTATTTTTCCCTTACCTTACAAAGTACTATGCAATGATGAAAAAGAATTAAGTGGTATTTAATTTACAAAGGTCTGTTAAGTTTATAGTAAGAAATTAATAGTATAATAGTTTTACCTTGACACTAGATTTGGGATTTTTTATCTTCAATAGAAGAATCTTTCATGCTAGGAGAGGAAGAGGTATCAGATTGACTGCGTAGGTGTTCACCATGTGCAACTCAGTTTCTTACTAGACAGAACCCCAAATGAAAGAAATCTCCAAGGTTTCTACTGGCATGTTTATATACCTGTAGAGTTTTCCCTTTTGGGCATGTATTGACAGCTTTACAGATCTGTTTTCTGTAACAGAATTCAGATAATGACATGATGAATCGGAAGTAGCACAGAGCGGGCTAATAAAGACATTGTATATATCTGTAGTCTTACTCCTCTGTCTTATTGTCATATGTCTGTATGGTGCTTTTTCCTCCTGGGAATTCACAGTTTGACAGCCTCACCCCCACATGTAAAGGTAGTCTGAATATCTTTATGACATCATAAGAGTCATATTATGTCATTATATTGTGTTAATATGGCAAGGTTATGGTAGCTGAGAGGGGTGTAGGAATGACCTCTTTCAGAAAAAAGTCATTTCCAACTGGGTCCAAAAAGGGCCCACCACTTGCCAAGTTGAGACAATAAGAGATGTTGGTTGTGAATCTGTGAGAGCATATTTAAGAGGAAAAACATTGCAGCTGGGAGAGGGGAGTGAAAAAATATGAAACAACTCTACAGACACCAGGGTCAGTGAAGGAGGGAGGGGTTGCCCCAGGTGCTGTAGCAGAAGTTACCCTTCAGCCCATGGAGAGGCCATGGTGGAGGGCTGTCCCCCTGCATACCACAGTGTACCATGCTGGAACAGATCATGCTGCAGCCAGTGGAGGAGCCCTTGCTGTAGGAGGTGGATCAGGCCAAAAGGAGTCTGTGGCCTGTGGAGAGCCCACACAAGAGTAGAGCTATAGCCCACAAAGAAAAGCCCACAGTGGAGTAGGCAGTCTGTCAGGAGGTGCAGCCCATGAGAGACTCATGCTGCTGCAGTCTGTTCCTGAAGATCTGCACTCCATGGTACAGACCCAAATAGAAGTAGGTCTTGAAGAATTGTTGTCTGTGGGAATTCCAAGCAAGATCAGTTCATGTAGAACTGCATACTTGGGGAGGGGCCCTGTGCTGGAGCAGTAACCTTGAAGGAGTGGCATCGTGGACTGACTGCAACCCGTGTACTCCATTTACCTGCGCCACTCAAGGGCAGGAAGTAGAAGAGGATGGATGAGGGAAAGTTGTTTTTAGTTTGCTTTTCGATCTCACTGCTCCGATCTGTTGTCCCTGTTAATCTCCCATAATGCTGATTTTTCTTTTTTTTTTTTTTTTTTTTTTTTTTGCCTCTGATGGTAATTGGTGAGTGATCTCCCTGCCCTTATCTTAAACCTAAGCCTGTAGTATTGCTTGGGGTTGGTTGTGGCCAAAGTGCAGGACCTCGCACTTAACCATGTGGAACCTCATCCCACTGGCCTCTGCCCATCGACCCATCCTGTACAGGTCCCTCTGCAGGGACTTTCTACCCTCTGGCAGATCGACACTTCCCTCCAGCTTGGTATCATCTGCAAACTTTCTGTGGGTGCACTCAATTCCCTCATCTGAATCATCAATAAAGATATGTTTCTCCACTCATTGCCTGTTTCTATCTGCAACATTTTGATTTCAGTCTGAATCTAATGTTACTGTTAATGAGGAAGAGGGCAAAGAGAGAGGCAGTACAAAATAAAGCACCTTATCAATAGCCTGCTGGAATATGGAAGAATGACTTGTATCATTGTGATCTCAAGGGTGTGTGTAGTATATGCACATCTCTCAAGACACTTAGAAGGGATCCAATAGACTAATGTCTAAAGTTTTGTTAATACTAACAAAAAAGACAAGAAAAAAGCTTAGGAACAGTCTGTCACACCTTCCTATAGTCCACTGAACACACCAGAGGTATTGTTTTCATACAGGAATCCAAGAACAAAATTCACTCCATAGAGTTATATCATTGCTGGGGTTCTTTGTCACAGAAAAATGCGAGTAATTTAAAGAAAGTGTCAACATTAAAAATAAATAACTAAATTATATTACAAAAATATATAGGATATTTAAAGTAAGAAAGTTTTAGCCTTACAGAGGTTAGAATATCAATCATTAATCAGTCATTCAGCCAGCTACATGAAATATGCACAGAAATATGAATATATGTCTCATTTCATATTACCTTTATAACCAGATAGGAACAAATACTTGAAACCTGCCCATAACATCTTAATGAGCATCCTTATCAGCCATTGATAATAATAATAATAATGATGATAATAATGATGATGATAATAATAATAATAATAATAATAATAATAGGCACAGGTGCCCAGTCAAAATAAGTAAATACATACATACATAAATAAATGAGAATAGAAAGAAAAAAATAAAGAAAAAAAAAAAAAAGAAAGAAACTGGAAAGATAGTGCTACAATTCCATAAAAGAAGGGTATGAAGCAAATACTTCTGGGGACTTGGGAAGTGATATTTTTTGTCACCTTTACTGAAATACAAAAACTACCCAGGGCACCCACTAGAAAACAATATAATCTCTTCTGCAATTTGTCCTGTCAAACTGAATGTAAAACAAAGTAAAGACAATGCAGTAGTTATCAAATACCAGTTTATATCCATCAGTCATTAACATTAATTCATTATCTTTATCTTCCTGGAATTCCCTGTCAAAGAACTATAAATCCAAGAATGATTTATTATTATCTTGGTGATCAGACAAAGAAAATAGTGCCAGTCACTCTGGAAATTACTTAAATTATTACTCAGACAAATATCCAAATTGGAATATTAGAAGGAAAAGGCCTACAAATATGTAACAAAATTGTCTTTTCAATACAGTTCTTTGCACTTGAGAGAGACATTATAATTAATTTATTTTAATTTACTGGGAATGGGTGTAATCTAGAAAGCCATTTTTAGTGAGTCTCTTGGCTCACAGTAGATGTGGAACAAGTGTTATTTTAAACATAATTTGTAACATTTAATTGCAAGTCCCTGTTCTGCCAGATATTTAACCTTTTTTACAATTATTAGTATTGTTCCTGCGAGGTCTATACAACCTGCAGTCTCTTCACTGTTCTATTACCTAAAAGGAAATGAGTGAAACAATTTCAGATGGTTTCCTTTTATTTTGCAAGAATATAATAAAGCAGAAAAGGTATGCTAATGAATAATTTTGATGTATTTGAAAAAGAAAAAAAAAAATCATTCAAGAAAATGAACCTGTAAAGTTATTTTTTGACAATGTGTCCTAATTAAGTTAGTTAAATTTCTTTCTTTCTCTCTTTCTCAATAGCATTTTATTTTCCATTAATTTTAAGGGAGAAAAATCTTACTAGAATATTAATATTAAATACAGGTACTTTTAATCCAGTAATGTCCTTGGGCAGATTCATCAGTTGGTCATATCTTTCATTTAAGTAAGTATTCTGTAAAATACTGATGCAACACTTAATTCATACATAAAAGAAACATTTATCAATTCAAGAAGGATACTAATTAATTTGATCTTTGTGAGCTTGAGCCTGAAGAACGTCTTCTTGACTGCTACTTCAATTGTATCTTCAAAAGAATCCATAGCATTCATTTTGGGATGTCTAGTTGAATATTCAGGTATCCTAACTGCCAAATTCAGCTGTGGATATCAATATTTTTTCTTTAAAGTGATAATACTAAAGATATTGAAAGGGTTCTGAATTGCTGAAGTTACATTTTTCTGAGAAAATTAACTACAACATGATGGCTTCTATGGTACAGAAGCTCAGATCATCTGAGATAGATCAAAGTAAAATTAAAGCAATCTTAGAAACAGAACTCATCACTTCCCACTGTGTCATCTCAGGAAGAAGTTCTTCATTTCACTTTTTTACAGTACAGCAATATTTAGTGGCTTGTTGAGTTGTGAAAAATTCTAAGCAGTGTACTCTAGATTCCTGGAAACTCTTTTTGTATGACCTCTGCGTCTTTATAGTGTGTATCGCACCTATTATTGTGAATATGCATTTGTGATAGGGGTTCTTCTGCTGTGTCTCCTTTTCTCAGCATAGGGACAATCTTCCCCTCTAAAGGACTGTGTACCTATCCATTACACAACATCCAGGGTGGTCTTTCTCCCCTCTGCAGAGCCGCAACTTAAAGCAAAGCATAACATACGGTAAAACAGGAAAAGCAATGATACATTGCTTTTAATTAACAAAAGATATTTTGTTACCCTTAATATGAAATAATTTCTATGTATTTCAAACAATATCACAGTCTAAGTTGAACTTGTTATCAGTGGATATGTTCTCTATCTCCTAACACTGATAACACTCTCTCCTCAAACCTGAAACTTAGTGTTATATACTCCGTTTATGGAGAACTGATTAATATACATGCATTAAAGCTATTCATAAAGAAGCAAAAAAAAAAAAAAAATCCTATTATAATAGGATATGAAGTTAGAATATACGATTATTTTAACTTTGCAGCTTAAACAAACAAACAAACAAACAAAACATATTCCTAAGATTAACTCTCAAGCCATCAAAACATAAAAGCTCAGTTGTTGCATTTCCTAAAGGAGATGAAGACCCGGTCAAAGACTACAGTAAATTACAAATAAACTTGAACTGCATTTTTACTCAAATGAGATGTTATACTTGCAGATCTGTTTTACCACATTATTGTCAGGGCACTGCAGGTACCACTAAGCCTGACTGTCACTGAGCAGCCTACTCTGGGATGTTGCACCAACCTGCCTAGTGCCCAGGATCAGATTTCAGCCCACCAGGGCTGCCAGACTGCAGCTTCCCAGAGCCCTGTCTGTCCATGCATCTTTCCAAGCCAGGTCCACCAAGACTCCATGTTCCAGCCTGGCCTCAGCTCAACCCCACACCCAGGCAGGTGGACAATGTGGGCTGTGGCTGCTACAGTAACCCCTGCTGCCTTGATCCTGCTGGGGCAATGGGATGGACCCTGGCTGATAGGTTCTGCCCACACAGCTCCCATGAAAGGCTGTTGCCACTCAGCCTCCAGTCCTTGTGGAGCTGTTGGCCTGCACTGTGCCTGGAAGGTATCCAGTTATCATGGAATCATAGAATGGCTTGGGTTGCTCAAAACCCCATCCAACATGGCCTTGAACATTTCCAGGGATGGGGCATCCACAACTTCTCTGGGCAACCTGTGGTGTGTCTCACCACCCTCAGAGTAAAGAATATCTTCCTTATCTAAATCTACCCTTTTTTACTTTAAAACCATTCCTTCTATCACCTCACACCCTGATGAAGAGTCCCTCCCCAGATTTACAGTAGGCCCCTTTTAGGTCCTGGAAGGACGCTGCTGTAAGGTCTCTTCTCCAGGCTGAACACTATTTCTCAGCCTGTCAGAAAAAAACATACTTTTCAAGCCAGAGCAGAACTGTTGTGACTGCAAGTGAGTATGTCTGAAATTTCATTCAGGTACTAGCTTTTTATTGAGCTATCATTTCAGAACAATACTTTCCTATGAAAAATGAAACTTTTACCTGAACTCATGAGAATAACTGTTCCTAAAGTTTCAGAATTCCAATAGTAGCTTCAGAAATTTCGACCCCTAAATACACAAATAAGTTACTATTTGAATACAGTAAAAACTCTAAATACAAAACACATAGTCCAGTAAATATTCCAGAAAACCAATTCTGAACAATGAGTGGATTTTGCTACTAACTTGAAAACACAGAGTTACTTGTGACCATCGTAAACACTTAATATTTCTAAATATTTTTCATAAATGCTTCACACTAGTTATACTGACTGTGAAAGACAGCACTTTAGTTAGTTCCTACAATATCTATTCCTCTAGAATGAAGGTTTCTGTCTCACTTTATAGATGCTACTACCCTGTGAATGCTATATCATTTTAAGTAATTACATTTTTACAACAAATTATCAGAGCAGAAATAGATATTAAGCTCTATGAACTATTCAAATATTTTGTTTTTCTCAGAAGACCTATATCTGAACCTCTCACATTTTGCCTACATGAGGGAAAAAATAAATAAATCTTTAATTCCTGTAATGAATGTCTAATAATAAACAAACAAACAAACAAACAAAACAACAAAACCTTTAGATTTATCTGCCTAATCAAAGAGGAAGTTCTCTCCTTATTTAATAATATTCTACAGAAATGTCCTTAGGTCATGATCTGTCTCTCCTATTTAAGCTCTCCTACAGTCATGGCTTAGGTAGAATAGTATCAAAATATACTGTCAGCTCCCATAGGAGTTGAACAGTATTTTCAGTAGTATATCAGAGTAATGTATCCAATAGCGTGTTTAATATAGCGGTATTTAGCAATGCATCCAACAGTATATTCAGTCTGATTTCTTTGATAATGGTAATGTCCCTGTTTTTAAATGACTGCCTAGTAGTTTGAAAGCTATTCCAAGAAATGAGTCCAGAAAAACAGGTGGACACCTGTAGCCTACCAGTTACACTGTTTAAAAGAAGAGTTTTGCATTCTTCTCCTTTCTCCTTTGATTATTTATAGGTTTGATAACACCATATTGACTGATAACACCATAACATGAAATACAATCAAAATGTTAAAAATAATAATTCATCCAGAACCACCTCCCTCAGCTTATTACTGAAGTCTTTAATTATACTCTCTACAGTGCATTCTTCTGAATGTGACTGATTCCTGTGTCTTAAATTCAACAGCAAGGATAAAGGCAAACATCTGTCATTATAGTCTTCAGCCTGGTAGCAAGGTACTTTTCTGGGTTTTGGTTGCAAAGCATCTTTCTGAGAAAGGTTTACATCTTGAGTCTTGAGAAATAAAACTTATTAGTAGATTACTGTAGGAAAAAAAATATATATATATATATTTATTTATTTTCTCAGTATTTAAAATTAAAAAATAATAACAATACCAACTTTTTAAAAGCTAAGCAGGACCGGACCCAGTACTGACCATCACAGAATCATAGAATATCCTGAGTTGGAAGGGACCCACAAGGATCACTGAGTCCAGCTCCTGACTCTACACAGAACCACCCAAAAATGAAACCCATCTCTCTGAGAGATAAGGATAATTTAACTAAAAGGAAATAATAATAATAATTAAAGAAAGATAGAAAGATTATTATGAACTAAACAATTTAACTAAAGGGGAAAAAAAAAAAAAAAAGAAAAGGGGAAAAGGGAGGGGGAAAGGAAAAATAATAATAATAAAAAAAAAAGGAGGGAAACAAACAAACAAAACAAATAAAGGCTATGTGGAAGTGCAGAGGAAAAAAATTACTCTCAGCTTCCCACAAATGAGCAATGCTTGACCATGTCCTTCAAGTAGGGCCTCAACGCACGTAGCCGGTGTTCGGGAGGAGGACTGATGTTTTCACGATAGCCCACCCGTCCCCTCTTCTTCCCATTTCCACCTTTTATTGCTGAGCATGACACCACAAGGTATGGAATATCCCTTTGCTTGGTTTAGGTCAGCTACCCTGGTGATGTTTCTCTTCTCACTTTTTACACACCCCCTAGGAGGGTTAGAGAGAGGCCTGATGCTGTGCCACTGCTGCTCAGCAGTAGACACAACACTGGAGTGATAACACTGCTGTTCCAACTACAAGTGCAGAGCACAGCACTGTATGGGCTGCTGCAGGGAAAGTTAACATTCCAGCCAGACCCAGTACACTGGGGAGCCTGTTCCAGTGCCCAGCCAGCTTCTCAGTGAAGAACCTTTTCCTAGTATCCAACCTGAATCTCCTGTGATGCAGATTCATTACATTCCCTTTTGTCCTATTGCTGGTCACCAAAGAGAAGACATCTGAGCCTCCCTCCCCCTTGTGAGGAAGCTGTAGGCCTCCAAGTGGCCTCCTCTCAGTCTCACTTCCTCTAGGCTGAACAAACTAAGTGACCTCAGCTTCTCCTCATACTTCTTCCCCTCTAGACCCTTCACCCTTGACCTTTAATAGCCCTACTGTGGATACTCTCTAGCAGTTTTATTTCCTTCTCATATTGTGGCACCCAAAACTGCACACAGTACCTGAGGTGAGACCACATCAGCATGGAGAAGAGCAGGAAAATCACTTCTCTTGACTAGCTAGCAATTGATGTACCCCAGGATACAATTGGGCCTTTTGGTTGCCAGGGCACATTTCTAACTCATATTGAACTTGCCATCGACCAGAACTCCTAGATTGCTTCCTGCAGGGCTGCTCTCCAGCCTCTCGTCCCCCAGTCTGTACGTATAGCCGGGGTTGCCCTTTCCCACTTGCAGAATCAGGCACTTTCTCTTGTTAAACTACATGCGGTTGGTGATTGCCCAGCCCTCTAATCTGTGAAGATCTCTCTGCAAGGCCTCTCTACCCTTGAGGGAATCAATAGCTCCTCCCAATTTAATGTTATCCATTGCACAAAACTGTTTCTCCAGTTGCTCCACTGTTGAAGTAATAGCACCATCTTTACAATGTTTTTAATAGGAGTAGAAGAAAAGCTAATTTTTCTGGCAAATTACTACAGTGTGTCCAGAGTATTACCTACAAGGAGAGAGTAAAATGTATACATATACATATATTTAAACAGAGTGAGATTTATAATACAATGGTTAACATTCCATGTTGTTCAGAATAGTAAGCAGACCTGTCATTGTTGCTTTTCTTGGTGTTCTCTCATGTTTAGGGACCAATCTGTGCTGTCCTCTGTCTCCCATCTACTGTGCAGAATACATTGCTGCCTGAAAGGAACCAGAATCTGTCAGAAGAGCCAAGCACCTATAAATTAGGGACTGTGGACGTAAATTTTATTCCTGTGTTCTCAGACTGAAAATAGTATTAATTATGAGGGAGAAGCCAAATTCTCTTAAATAAATGATTTATTCTATTCCTAGTTAATATACAATAAATAGTTCTATGATGCTGTGCATTATGACCTCCATAAATTGCAAATAACATTACGAGAGTGTAAGCAGCCATGTCATAAGTAAATTACAATGCTGAGCATAGCTTTTGTGGAAATTAATGTATATATTTTTTTTATTGGCAGCACAATGCCAGTTTAAAATAGTAATTTCATATAAATCTGTGTTATAGGATTCAGATTAAAAGTTTTTTGAACTACAAGTATAAGTATTAAATAATTATGAAATATGGTTTTCTAGTTCTTATGATTTGATCTTGTTCCTTTCATGTTGTTTCATTTTCTGCTTAGCTCATATACTTTTTTTTTTTTTTTTCTGTTTAACTTATTAAAAGCAAAGTAAGATTTAAAAATTCTGTACTTTTTGTTTTTTATTTTTTTTTTCCTGAAGCAATAAAACTAATGAGTTCCTAACATTTGTTAAAATGGATTGTACGAAACATATTTGGTATAAAGTTCCTCAAAAATTTGGTTCATGGATTGTATATAGGTGTATGCCCTTTATATATCACTCACTCTGCTCACTTCTGCCTAACCAGAGAAGTCATAGTTAATATAACATTAGCAATATGGCAATTCAGGCCCTCTACTCTGCCATCCTTCCATCTCCTAAAATCAGTTGACACTTCTATTTGGCGCAAAGGTTCCCATGCACGCTAAAAAGCTTGCTAGCCTGTAGAATAAAATCTGCTCTACAGCTGATCTTGACTGAAAATCAGAGAGGTACTGAACAATCTCAGATTCTGACTGAGATTAATCTGTTAGTCTTGTCAGACTGTGATAAATTCACTGGGTCCTCAGTGGGGTTCAGCTGAAAACTATTGGAATCTTTTAAATTCTAAACTTGCAGATCTAGTGAGTGGTTCGAATAACTTTTCTTTCTAAAAAGATTACAGTCACAGGTCCCAAATTGCTGGAAAATGACTAAATCTACAGACTACAAAAAATTGGTGTTCAGTTATTTGCTATCTTCTCTCTGAAGTGTAGATTGTGGGGAACAAAATGTAAGAAACATGCAGTAAAAGGGAAAATAATAGGAAATAGGTTGGTGATCCCTCATGGAGGGATATCTGCCTTTTTGTTTAAGTCACTGGGTAAAAAAAGAAATTTGAGAGCATGGTTTTCTCCACCATCATGCTAGTTTTTACATATATTTACATATATTACATATCCAGCACATTTTCAATAGTTTGCTTTAAATCATTATTATTGTTATTATTAATTTACGCATGTGTTTAATCATATTTTTATGAATTGTCATTGCACCTCCCATCTTCTCATCAACAGCTCTGCATGTGTTCTTGAACATTCTCCCACATTTCTCAGTTTGTATTATGCTAGAGATCATATCTAGTTCATAAACAGGAAGTTATCACTATGGTTAACTTCAGAATTTTCATCCATTATATTTCTTTCCAGACTTAAATTTATTTTTTCACTTTCTTAATACTTTTTTTTATTATTATTATTACAATGATTATTTATAGAATGCTATATTTTATAAATCTAAGTTGTCAGATCTTGGCCTAAACAAGTCTACAATTCTTTAGTTCTTCTCAGAGGTTCTAAGTTCACAGAATCACAGAATTTTCTAGGTTGGAAGAGACCTCAAGGTCATCGAGTCCAACCTCCAACCTAACGCTAACAGCCCTCCACTAAACCATATCCCTAAGCTCTACATCTAAGCGTCTTTTGAAGACTTCCAGGGATGGTGACTCCACCACTTCCCTGGGCAGCCTGTTCCAATGCCTCACAACCCTTTCAGTGAAGAAGTTCTTCCTAACATCTAACCTAAAACTCCCCTGGCACAACTTAAGCCCATTCCCCCTTGTCCTGTCACCAGGCACGTGGGAGAACAGGCCAACCCCCACCTCGCTACAGCCTCCCTTGAGGTACCTAAAAAGAGCGATAAGGTCACCCCTGAGCCTCCTCTTCTCCAGGCTGAACAAGCCCAGCTCCCTCAGCCGCTCCTCGTAGGACTTGTTCTCCAGGCCCCTCACCAGCTTTGTCGCCCTTCTCTGCACCCGCTCAAGCACCTCCATGTCCTTCTTGTAGCGAGGGGCCCAAAACTGAACACAGTACTTGAGGTGCGGCCTCACCAGAGCTGAGTACAGGGGGACGATCACCTCCCTAGCCCTGCTGGTCACGCTGTTCCTGATACAAGCCAGGATGCCGTTGGCCTTCTTGGCCACCTGAGCACACTGCTGGCTCATATTCAGCCGACTATCCACCATCACTCCCAGGTCCTTCTCTGCC
This sequence comes from Aythya fuligula, assembly GCF_009819795.1. NCBI lineage: Eukaryota > Metazoa > Chordata > Aves > Anseriformes > Anatidae > Aythya > Aythya fuligula. The sequence goes on from NC_045559.1 coordinate 159,587,411, forward strand.
TGGCAGCTTTCCAACCATTCCTCTCCCAGCCTGTAGCTCTGCTTGGGGTTATTGCGCCCCAGGTGCAGGACCCGGCACTTGGCCTTGTTGGACTTCATGCAGTTGACCTCAGCCCATCGGTGCAGCCTATCCAGATCCTCCTGCAGAGCTTTCCTACCCTCAAGCAGATCGACACACACACCTAACTTGGTGTCATCTGCGAACTTACTGAGGGTGCACTCGATGCCCTCGTCCAGATCATCGATGAAGATATTAAAGAGGACCGGCCCCAGCACCGAGCCCTGGGGGACGCCACTGGTGACTGGCCTCCAACTGGACTTGGCTCCATTCACCACGACTCTTTGGGCCCGGCTATCCAGCCAGTTTCCAACCCAACGAAGCGTGCGCCAGTCCAAGCCAAGAGCAGCCAGTTTCTTGAGGAGAATGCTGTGGGAGACGGTGTCAAAAGCCTTGCTGAAGTCAAGGTAGACCACATCCACAGCCTTTCCCTCATCCACCCAGCGCGTCACTCTGTCATAGAAGGAGATCAGGTTCGTCAGGCATGACCTGCCTTTCATAAAGCCATGCTGACTGGGCCTGATCGCCTGCTTCCCCTGCAAGTGCTGCATGATGACTCTCAGGAGGATCTGCTCCATGAGCTTTCCTGGCACTGAGGTCAAACTGACAGGCCTGTAGTTTCCCGGGTCTGCCCTCCGGCCCTTCTTGTAGATGGGCGTCACGTTTGCTAGCCGCCAGTCGATTGGGACCTCCCCTGATAGCCAGGACTGTTGATAAATGATGGACAGTGGCTTGGCCAGCTCCTCTGCCAGTTCCCTCAGTACCCTTGGGTGGATCCCATCCGGCCCCATCGACTTGTGCACATCCAAGTGCCGTAGCAGGTCACCAACCAGTTCTTCATGGATAAAGAGGGCCACTTCCCGCTTCCCATCCCTTTCCACCAGCTCAGGGTACTGAGTATCCAGAGAACATCCGGTATTGCCGCTAAAGTTTTAAGAAGAAAAATTTTATTTTTTGAAGGGAACTTAATCAAAATTGAAAAAAATAAGGTGCTGGAAAATTTTACAGCCAAAATATTTCAATATACAAGTCAAACTTTTACTTAGAAATAATTTTACAGATCCATATTATTAAATCTCCTGCTGTCTTGAAAAATCAACTTTAATTTTGCTAATAACAATTTTGACATATGAGTAGAAAAACAAAACAAAACAAAACAAAAAAAAACAACACTCCATTTGCAGTGCATATTTGCCATGTAGTGAAATTCTTAATATTTGAATTCTATGTAACTCTTCTGAAACGTAAATATGAAAAATATATACATATTTATTTAGTTAGTTATTTCTGAGGGAATGTGACATTTCTGCTAATATGAATGATTTTCATTGAAAACAGATACTAAGTAATATGATCAACAATGCTGACATTAGAAAAAATGCAAATCTTAGTTTTATTAAGATTGGATTCTTGGAGATCCAGGGAAAAGAAAATATATTTTTTTGAGATGGAAAAAAACATAGTTCAGTAACACAAAACTGTGGTCAAAAGAATTTGAAACTATAGAATACAATAGCTGAAAAGGAAAGTTACAGAACAGAATGATTTGCTGTGTAATATGACATTTCTGATGTGCACAACTAGTACAAAGTAATACAAATTTACCTTGGAAGATCTAATTCATTGTAAGCATATAGAAGTTCCATAAATGAGAACATGTACATCAGCGTCATTTTACTGTGAAATGATATTTATTTTTGGAGGAATGAAGAAAAAGGGAGAACGCAAAAAGATAGCAGCTTGCTTGAAGGGGTGTAAAGAAAGTTTATTGGAGGAAAAAAATAAAAATAAATAAACATAAACATAAAAATAAACATAAACATAAAATAAAAAATAAAGCCCTGGGTTAATGTAAAATGGAATAATAAAATATCATAGAATCATGTAGTGGTTGGGGCTGGAAGGGAAGGGACCTTAAAGATCATCTAGTTCCAACACCCCTGCCATGGGCAGGGACACCTCCCACTAGACCTGGTTGCTCACAGCACCCATCCAACCTGGCCTTGAACACTTCCAGGAATAGGGCATCAATAGTTTCTCTGGACAACCTGTGCCAGTGCCTTATAGTTAAAGATTTCTTCCAAATATCTAATGTAAATCTACCCTTTTTTTGGTTTAAAGCTGTTTCCCCTTGTCCTACTGCAAGTGTCGTACTAGTAGTGTCCTACTAAACTCCCTGACAAAAAGCCTCTCTCCTGCTTTCTTGAAGGCCCCTGGTTTAAGTGGTTCACTACAGACTTCTTTTCTCCAGGCTGAAAAACCCCAGCTCTTCATAGGAGAAGTGTGCATCCTTCTCTGAGCATCCTTGTGGCCCTCCTCTGGACTTCGTCCAACAGATCCATATTCTCCTTATGTTGGAGGCCTGAGAGATGAATGCTGTACTCTAGATGAGGTCTCACAAGATGTTTTGATTTTCCTTGAGGTCTTTGTTTAATAAAAATAACTGGTATGCATCTCTTCTGAATCAAAGCTGTGTAGAATTCTGCAACTGTTCTTAAGCATAGTCTTTAAAGATCAAATTGAGTGGTACATGCATATTCGCAAACTCTTTATCCCCTTATGGATATGTGTGGACTACATTATGTTATTATTAAAAGTTCTACTTCTGACTTAATACCCTTTTTCAGCCCAGATGGAAGATATGACAGTGTTCCCTTCAGATCATTTCTTCTTTTATCCTGTAAGAAAGAATAGCAAACATCTCTTTATGCAAAGAGTTGGACAACTTTTATAATATGCAAAATATTTGCAGTTTATAGCTGAACTATGTTCAGTTTGCAGTAAAGCAAGTGGTAGTGGTCATCAGTATGTCAATTCCTTTGACTGAATTCTTAATTACATAACATGAAAAAACGATGTGAACCATAAACTATGCTAATTTTGATGCATCTTTCAGTGTGAAGGGGTCCCATTGAGCTGGATGGTGCTAAAGATTATTTTACATGTAAATATCTTGAATAGATTTGGAAATTTAATTTTAATCATTCACCTTGTCTTGTGTACTTGGCTGTTTGGGTGATTGCTTGAATTAATTTTTATGATTACACAGCTGATTGCACATAAGTGAGTTTTGCAAATCAGCACTTGGACCTTAAGAAATTTCTCAGATTTTTATTTCCCTGTTATGAATAAAAAATACCCACCAAAGTAATATTGTTTACAAGTTGCTGAGTGATGGATTATATTGTCTTAATTTTCTTATAAAACAATGTAGTTGAAACAGCCTTTACTTAATTATGGCATTGGCTTATTCAGATTTTTTTTTTAATGTTTAATCACATAAATATATACATTTTTAAGAACTATTTTTATTTAAAAACACTGAGATAATTTACAAGTTATATTTAAAAAATGAAAACACTTTTCTGTTATGTGTATGATGAAGCTATTTTCATCCTTTTAAGTAGGTGAAGGATGAATCTGAAGAAGCAAAAATGTAGGTAAAAATGGTAGCGAAAGTCTCCGTGACTAATTTTTTTAACAGTATTTTGGATGCATAAAAATGCATTTTATGTGACCTGTAAGCAGTTAAAATATCTCATTCTATATGTTTCAGCAGAAAGAAGAAAGAACATCTACAGTGACTTGTTGATTTTATATGAAAGAGAAACCAGCAGTAATTTCTCCTCTGGGACATAAGAATGCAGAAGAATTATAAGAAAGTCACAGACAAATCTACTGGATATATTTGGCTGGAGAGCAGGCCCATATTTAATGAGTTCAGTGAAAGCATGGCGTTTGTCTTAGTGATAGAGGACAATGATGTAAACAGAAATATTTTTAAACATCAATAAATACTAACTGTTTTGTAGTCTAAAACAATCTTTATTACGTTATGACGTTATGCAGGAAATGAACACATGTAAAAAATATGTAATATAGACTGTACCCGATGTCCTTCAATAGTATGTGATGTCTCCACATACTTTCAAGCAACAGATATTCCTTCTTCCTTGACCCATTTCCTTAATTAAATTGTATAAATATTTAAACTATAATGGTGCAAATAAGTAATGATAGTTCTAATTTTAAAATGTGTCTAATAGTTTTCTGTGTAGCTTACTTTGCAATAATATATTCTTACATTCTTTCTCAATGATAATGATGTACTCCCATTTTGAACATCTGCAAATCCTGCATTTCATTCAAAAATTAATTTTGCCTGCAAATCCTATCTTATCTTGAATCTGAATATTGATGGATTTGGCTTCAGGAAGTCTCTTGTTAACATTTCAATAGTATGTTAAGGGAGATGATCTGCATCCATTTACTTGTTAATAAAGTTTATAATTTCCTGCTAAGTAAACATTTACAGCTGGAAAGATCAAGAGGCTTGTAAAACCATGTCTGAAGAGAGCTGTCTTGCTATCAATGCAAAATCATTCAAGGTTTAGTTGTGTGAAAGTCAAATGGGAAAGAATAAATCCATATCCTTCATAAAGATCTATATGCTTTAAACTCCATATACTTTAAACTTTTGCATAACAGCAGTTACAATTTGCATTGTGCAGTGTGACATATCCATATGACTGTCCCTGCAGCCTCCTTGTCCATATGCAGGTTGCACAAACTGCACTAGTACATTCTTACATTGTTCTGTTGAAAAATTCAGAACAATACTTCCAGTATTTTTCTTCTGTACACTTTTGCTTAATGAATTTCAATAAACTTGTAAGATTCAAAGTGTCTTAAAGCAGTGAAATCGTTATTATTCATAAACATAATAATAGTGTAAATTTATTGCATAGTGAATAGACTTCACTGACAGTACTGAATAGACATGAATTAACAATGATGCTTATTTAGATATGTAGCTTACTAAAAGACACCTGCATTTAGCCTCTTTGAGGCATCCATGATTAGGAATCAAAACCTTTTAAAGTCATCAGTTCAATTCATCTACTAAAATTTAGACATCTAATAGAATTTAAGGTATCAAAATATATACAAGATTAAGACATTAATACAGAATGCATACAGGAGCCAAGCATATTTACCCATAAACCTATCTGTGACCCCTGTCTTTCTGGAGCAGCACATGGCAGTCACACAAAAAAAAAACCCTGTTATCTCAATAGTCTAGTCTAGTCTAGTATGGATGTCCTTTTTTTTTTTTTTTTTTTTTTTTCCTACAAGAGTATTTGAACTTGAGAATATTTCTTCTGTGTAACAGAAAATACAGAGAGGTGACTGTCTGGAAGATGGGTATATAGTGATAGATGAATAAAATGCACTTAATCAGATTAAAAGTTGGGTTCTGATCAGATTTCTTATGTGGTAGATTATTCTTTGGATCTTTTTTGAACAGTTCCAAAGCATTTCCTCCAAAACAAAGTATTTCTTATAAGCCAATAATCTTAAAAACTATGCATAGTTCCTCCCTCTGTTTTATGTAACAAAATAAACACAGATAGAAGATCAAAAATAAAGATAGGGGTAAATAATTCTGCAACTATGTCACCACTGATTCAGTTTGATGAAAACAACAACAAAGAACCATTTTTATTTAAAATAAATATTATTTTTTCTTTATTATTTTTATGTCAGAGTGCACATGCATGCTTACATTTTGAAATTTATTTTTCAGGGTATCCTTCAGATTCCTCATTGTTCTTTTTTTCACAGAGATTCTGGCAGCTGATGTGATGTATGTTATTGGCAAGACTGACAACATTTTTCAAATAATTAACATTTTACTTGAAAATAACTAATGAGGTGTTTAAAACTCACAAATTTTACCCATTCTCCCAAAGACACAGATCTATCCTTGGAAAGTATCAGGTTACAGGAATCTGTGACTGACAGCAGGGCAATAAGGACTTCTTTATTCACAGTTGGTTTTGCTCTTTCTGACACAGAACAAATTCAAATATCACAGTTTTTAGCAGTTAACACTTTCTCATTATTTAATTAACTTTTCTATAGTTTTTCGCTTAGTGGGGGACAAGAGATAACATGATGCTGAAGGAACAAAATGCTACAGATAAATCCATAAAAAAAAAAAAAAAAAAAAAAACAGAAAAAAAAAAATCCAGTACGAGAGAGAAAGGAAGAGAGAATAAGGTCAGCAATCTGATGATGAATCAGTGCCAAAGAAAAAAACAGAGAGTATCTTAAGGAATAATGCTTGAAACAAAAAGATATAGCTGAGTGAAACCAGAATTAGATGAAAAACATCAAAATATATGCTATGAGTAGGTCAGCAAAGTCTCAAGTAGAGTTTTACTGGAGTATGCACATGGATAAGAAGAAGCCTGATAAATGCATTGTATTGTATGTGTGGAGAAAGGAAGAAACACAGGCAGATGAAATAGGAAGGGAATGACAGAGAGAAAAATACATACTAAAAAAAAAAAAAAAAAAAACAACAATATGGGTCATTGGGTCATCTCAGGGGAAAAATAATAATAATAATAAAAGTGATATGTAATGATATGTAAACATGTAATATTGGAAGAGCAACTGCAGACTACATAGGATACCTCGCACTCACTCATCCAACACATGGCACCTACATTTTAAGTCAGCTATGTCCTGCTTAAGATATTCCCTGTTTATTTTTTAGGATGAACAAACAGCTCTCCAGATTCCAGTCTTATGTATGCATAAGTGACATTAAGACGTTAAGATATCTTAGCAAATCTGACCTGGATTTCAGATGCTGCTGCAGACATCCATGAATCTAAATCAGATCTGCCAGAGATGAACTGAGGTCTCATATGGACCAAGAAATTTCAAACATCATTAGGATGACAGATGACAGTAGGAACTCAGACCCTTAATTCTCAAGAATCTTAAATCAGACATTTAAAATTAAGTTCAGACTGTGGAGACTGGGGGTCAGAACCTCACCTTTAATTATGTATGAGATTAACACTATTCCAGATTCTGATTCTAGTAATTTTTTATGTTTCTAATTGCCAGAAGTAGAGCTGCTAGTGAAATCAACTTTTTTTTCTTTTTTTTTTTTTCCTGTAAATTGAACAGTTAAAGTTTTTTTTTTTTCTTAAGAAAAAAAAAAATAGAAAAATAAGGTCATATGTCTCAAATTAAATTCTGAAATAGAAGATAGAGAAATATCTCTGTGCTTTTGTTCCTCATATATGCAGTGGAGAGAATGATGCATACTTATCTTTGCAGTGGAAAGAATGATGCATGCTTATAAGGATGTCATTAATGTGCATTTAATAGTTTTTAATATAATTCTGTATATTATAACAAAGGGAGCCAAGGAAAAATTCCAGTACTCTGAATCTTCTTTGAATACTGTGTCATAAATAAGGTATAGATGTATGTTTAACAAGGAAGAGAAAGAAAGGAAAATACTGCATAGCTGCTTGACAAGTTTACATGGCCTGTTCTATGTACTCAGTGATGCCAGCAATCTCTGGAAAAATCATACAAGAAAAATCAATTATAGATCATACATACATGGAAGAACAAAATTAAGGCTATAGACAGAACCTTTATTGTGGATTTTCTACCTTTTGTGAGTATTTGACTTCCTAACCCATATGAACAGTCCTTTAACCTAATTTTTGTAAGTCTATATTATTACCTAACTCAAACTGGGCAGCTAATGCATCTTACAAAAAAAAAAAAAAAAAAAAAAGTGATTGAATGAAGTGTTCTTTAGAAACCCACTGCTATATAGAATAACTCTGGTTGTGTCACAACCCACTCTCTTTCCTGTATTATTTTAAATTGTTTAATGCACAAAAATTGCTGAAATTGGTCTTTTCAGATTTTCTTTTGGCACTAATGTACTGAAAGGCATCGTTTGAAGTTCATATTTATAGCAAAGTTACCTGCTCTTAGTGGTACTGTTCTAAAGCTCTGTTAGAAATCTGGAGCTCTTAGTACATTTTTCAGCTCAGCAGACAAGTCCCTTTTATGCACTGAACTTCTTAATGTTGCAGAACACCTTCTGACAGCAACGTTTTTTTGTACAGCTGCCCTTGTCTCTTTCCTCTCATTTACACTGACTCTAAAAATCTTTCAATCCTGCAGGCACACTTTAAAAGTTGAATAAAAAGCCGATATGTAATTTTTTCAGTCAACTATAAATGCAATGACCTAAAGGCTCCCTGGTTCATTGAAAATCACTGTCTGGGTTTTTTAATTTTTTATTTATTTTTCTTAATTCTGATGTAAAGGTGATGTCCAGAGCCAGTCAGTCAAGGATGATTGCCTTGACTGCCTGCCTATGTCTTATGAATTGTGTAAAAATCACACTGGAAGCATGATTCTTTTATCTGGAGAAGGAAGTATGACAGTACAGATGTATTCACTGTCAGGTAATTCATTGCCTTTGACTAAGAACACCACCTACAAAAACCCAAGAGAAACAGAAAATAGATCCAAATGCAAATCTACAGCTTTTAAGAAGCACTGTGATTAAATATTTTTTCCTCCTCCTAAAGGTAAAATAATAGATAAATCAGTCTCAGAATTATATAAAAACTGGTGTAAGGATGTAGTATTCCCAGGACACAATTTTAGAGTAAGCACCAGTGTTACCGTAGCAGCATGAAAATAGATGGAAAGACGTGGTAAAAATCACTAGTCATATACTGTTTTTGGAAATCATATAAATGGAATTCATGCAAGTATTTGTTAAAACCATTATACATTACCTGTAAACCAGACAAGATTAAAAAAAAACAACAACATAGGCTAATCAAAATATAATGATGACAATACTAATGAAAAATGATTCTAGATTTTAGAAGTCACTATTTAAAAATATTTTTTTTTGTGGACCCCAGATCAGAAGTCTTAAGTAGTTCTTGTTAGAAAAGTTTACCTCTCATTTATAGTAACACTTACACTTCTGTAAATAAACAGATGAATGAGGAACAGAGCATTAATTTTTATATTGGTATACATGTATATGATTCCTCCTCTCTTACTGTGTATATTCCTCAGTTATGTTTGCGTGTATATTCCATTATTCTGACTGAGATAATATCACTGTAAATATTTACACACTCATTACATTTACAAGCTTCATTGAGGATTGAGAAGTTAGTTGGCTGAGTGTTACACTTACTTAAAAATGCAACGCTATATCTAACAATTATACACTAAAAATTTCAGATAAGAAAAGGTCTAAAATTTGGGGCATGACAGCTGGTAATTAGTGCATTTATTAATTAAATATGATAATGAATGTTTGTTCTGAAAGGTTTTTTTTGTTTGTTTGTAGTTAGAACTAGAAGAAAGGGTTTTGAAAAATAATAATAAAGGTATAAATCAGCATGGATTTAATCCTAAACCTACTATTATACAAACAAAATGAAAACCATTAACTTGTGTTTTGGAACAAGTGTTGACTAATATAGACACTAACGTGATTAGAATGAACGGGGCTATTATCAATATCAGGTAATATTCAATTGATTAAATAATGTACTGAAAACTGTTACAATTAGGAGCAATGCACTTTTTTTTTTTTTAGTGGCCATAATTATGCTATACATCTTAATCATTTCAAAATGATTTTGGAAGAAAGATCATTAATAAACAGATAAATAAAATCAATGTTCTGATTTGTTTTTAACAGTTTACATGATGAAAATGTTTTCTATTCTCCTTGTTGTTATTGAAAACTGAGGATACCTTTCAATGTTCCTCAAAAAAAAAAAAAAGTCTTCTGATTCACATTCCCTGACTTTTTCATGTCACCATGGTCTTCAAACTTAATGAAGAAAATATACTTTAGTAGCTACGACTCTTGATAAATGACTATAGACAATGGAGACGAGTTTCCTTACATTCTTTACTGTCACTAGTGAAAGAAAAACAATTCATACAGAATCTTAATTTAGTGGTTCTACAACTCTATTTTTTGCATGTTGTTTCTCCTAACTCAGGCTCCTCAATGAATATGATGGAGACTGAAGACTTTAGGATAAAGTTAACATCTGTTAGCACATTCTCTGTGCATCATTAAAACTGAGGTAGAGCGGGAATAGAACAGGAAGGCAGAGAAAAAGAAATTTATTTTCATGATCAAGATAGAATTTTTTGCATCAGTAATATAAATTCAGGAGGCTTAGTGTCTTTTAAATGACTTTTTTTTTTTTTTTTTAAAGCTTATAATTTCTGCACTGTATATTTCTGCACAACTTATCGATGCTGTAAATACATATTATTAAAAGCCAACGCCAATGTATTAATAAGGACATAAAGCTGCTACATTGTGGTGGAACAATTCAAATGACAAATCAGATAAGTATTTTGCTTTCAAGCAAGCTTGAAATATAACTGTGAAGCTTGCTTTCAACATGTGCGTTTCTTCCATTGCAAATTAAGTCATCGTGTGAGTTCTGAGAAACAGTGTTCTCTATACTTGTTCAAGTATCTTTCATTTGGAACTTTGCAGGAGGTTTCTTTCTTAATAGACAAAACACTATTTAATGAGGAGATTACTTATTTCTTTGTCTTCTCCAGTCTATATTTTAGGCAACGTAAAACTATTTAACCAACATGGTGAGATGAAACCAGTCTGAAATTAAAGACCTTCATTCAAAGAAATATACCTAATTTTCATTCTAGTCAGTTAAAGCAGTTTTAATAAGACTAAATTTTAAAGTGCTAGATAAGTATACTCTGTGCTGTGACCCACACTCCTAGCTTTGTGATCGCTGAGACCAAAACCTCTCTTATTTTGAAACATTTCTCTCTCTTCTTGTCTTTTAGTTTCTGATGTAATTTATGCATGATAAGAAACAACATTTATTTCATTTATCATGAAATTTAGAAATTGTCAGGATGACTTACAAGCTGGGAAAAGCTCTTTAACGTCACAGTTCAAATGTAAAGGAAATCTTTCTATTCAAAAAATACTTTGCCTATATCAAAATTCTGATAAATAAAAATGTTCTGGCGACCTGAAAACAACAGATGTCACTACTGTGGACTATATAGGAAAGATACCATTCATAATCTTAAAAGAAACAATGTTATTTGAGTTCACCAATAGATAAGTTACACTGAAAATACATTCACCCCTTTCCAGCAAATTGCAACCAAGACGATCCATACTGAGGTTGTGAAAGAATATCCCTGATGCCACAAAAATACAAGTCAAAGGAAGACTTGAAATGGATTTCAATAGAATCTAAAATAGTTTTGCACTTTTATTTTTGAAAATATCTTTTTATGACACATAATTGACAGTGTCATAATTATTTTTTTACTTAAGTTTAATTACATTGAAGTGGTTTTCATCATAATATGATAAGCCTATATTTATTTCTGATTTACTGTCTTACTATTAAATACTTCCAGGTTTATAGTCCAGCTGTTTAAGTTTTAGCTGAGTGTGAATAATGATAACAATTAAAAACATCTACACACACATACACAAATAAGAAAATGATTTATTTTAGAGCTGATTTTGAAGTGTCCAATACAATCACCATAAAAATAATTAAACAAATGTTTGTGACATTATGAACTTAAATGAAACACACAATATAAAAACAGTAGTAACTTCTACATTGGGCCGACTGACACATTAATTTCTTAATTGTTCATTCACCTCATAATGTTACAGAAACCTTTGTGTTTCACTTTAGACTAAGAATTAAATGAATCATAGGGTTTTCCATGTAAGATTTCAATTTTTTACACAATGCAGTTATATATAAGTATTTATTTTAGAGAGGGAAAAAATAATAAAAATAAAAATAAAATTAAAAAAATTGTGGAAGACTGTGATCTTTCCTTATGAACATTAAATAAAGGTAATCCAAAAAAGTTATCTTGACAGTTATCTTGCCTGTTATCTGTCTTCTGCAGTTTAACCTAGTGTTGGTTAGACCTGAGTTTTCAGTAGCTGTCTTATCTGTGTAAAGCTCAATGGAAGGAAAAGAAAAATCTCTTGGGAAGATGCAATTACTGATATATATACACACACACACACACATATATATATGTATAATATAATATATATATATAATATATATATATATAAGTAATGTAAGTATATATAAGTATATATATAGTGTATATATATACAAGTATATATAAGTATATATGTGTATATATATATAATATAAGTATATATAAGTAATAATAAATATATATATATATAAGTAATAATAAAGTCAGGCATTGTCAAAAATATGACTACTGTTCATAAGAAGAAATAAATGACAGAAATAATGGTCTAACACTTAGCAACAATGTTGAAAGCTACAATAACTCCTTAGAAGAGTAGATAAATAGGAAGATACTGACCTTTGAGTGATTTTGCACTGACTCTTTAATAACAAAATTTACTATGGATGTTCCTGGAAGGTCAGAATTTCAATATTTCATAACGCTGAACATTAGTAGGAGTGCAGGTTTAAATCTTCCAAGGTATAAAGTGAGGCAATAATGACCTTTAAGTTCCTACTCTACGCAATGCTACCTTTTGGAGTCCTCAAAGCCATTCTGGTGCCTTATGAAACAGCTCACAGGAACACACAATATGGGATGAGGAACAAATCAATGCTGAGGGAAATGCTGAAGAGGGAGAAAACCAGAAGAGGGGAAAATAAGAAAATGGTGGGCTTCTGTGCTTAAATAAAAAAACACAGATTAGTTGTCTGAAGTAGGATTTTTTTTTTTTTTTTTTTTTTCAATGGAAAGGAGTGTGCAGAGACAACATCACAGCCTATGTCCACATTCCTAAAGAAACCTATATCAAGTGGCCATTCTTGGGCGCTAGGCCAGGTTTTTCAGAGTGAATTGCCCAGACTGGGTATTGTTCTGTTGAGGTCTTCTCTGAGAATTTTTTTTTTTCTAATTTCAAAGGGCTGAGCTTAAAATTCTATGAGAATCATGTCTCAGTTTAACAGACTAGTGATTTTACAGTATGATGTCAAAGCTCAGCATTGCATGCTACAGTGATTCACTTTACAATATGTCAGTGATGTTCAGTGGTCCAAAGTCTCACAGTGCAGTGTTGGAAGCTTGTGAAAGCAAAAGGCAGTCAAGGTATGCTGTTTATAGTGTTTTCAAAATCTATTCCAGATAGACATTCCAGCTTTAAGACATTCAAAACCTGCCTGGATGCCATCCTGCGTAATGTGCTCTAGGTGATACTACTTGGCAGTGGGGAAGAACTAGATGATCTTCAGAGGTCCTTCCAACCTCAGCCATTCTGTGATTCTGTGAAAAAGAAGTTCTTCACTGGGTGGTCACACACTGTAACAGGCTCCCCAGGGAAGCGGTCAAGGCATCAAGCCTGCTAGAGTTCAAGAAGCATTTGGACAATGCTCTCAGACACATGTTCTGGTTTTTGGGTGGTCCTTTGGGGACACAGGAATTTGACTTGATGGTCGCTGAGAGTTCCTTCCAACTCGGGATATTCTGTGATTCTATATTGTTTTCCTTTTGAAATCTAGTTTGTGTAGTATGGTGAGTCTAAACAGAGAGATCTGAGGAAAGAAATCTCTTATAAGAAGAGGTCCTTCAAGAGAATTTATGTGTGAATCACTGAGTAATTTAACAGCACACCCAACCTACAGAAAGGCAATACTAGATATATACTAGATATATTTCACTATTCAGTATTTCATCCTTGAGGAAAACCAATCAAGGAAACAAACAAACAAAAAGTGGTATGAAACAATAACAACAAAAGAAAAAAAATTAACTAAAATAAATACAAAAGAACATAATAATAAAACAAACAAACAAACAAACAACAACAACAAAAAGACAATATCTTGGTCATCTTTCAATCAGGATTCAGATTTATTTGTTTATTTTTAACAAAAGGAAAATCTTTCTCAAAGTAAACCCTCACAAATGTAACTACGCATGTTAGGGGAGCTTAAACGTCTTAAGCAATATATCCATCATTGCTACATTTTCATTAAAATGCAGAGAGTCTTGGGAAAGATGTTAGCTCCCAAGACTAGATCAACATAGTGATGTTGAACTACGTTGAACTATGTTAAAACTATGTTATAAATCTACTTCATTCAGTAAGTTGGACAAAATAACTTCTATTTTTGATCAAAGATCTACAGCCTATTCACCAACACAAGAAGGTATTTGAATTTTTATTATCCTCATTAAGCATAGTCGGCAAAATAGCTTACATTAGAAGGTCAATTTGGGGCTCAAAGTTTAGTTTAATTTTCAGTGAGTTTATCAAGCTTCATTTATGCCTGAGACCAATCACAAAGACAGAAGGTCACAATACCTGTATAAAGATCCAAATCACCTATGGAAACTCCAAGAGTTTTTTGAGAAGATGGAGTTTTGAGTTGTAGGGTCTTACTGTGGAACAAATTTTCAAAGAACTCCAGTTGAATTCATAAACAAAGCTCAATATATTAGTGGTCTTTAACACACACATTCTTAAGTCCATAGATCAAAAAATTAATATTTCAGGAAAAAAATCCAGATCTATTTAAACAAAAATTATATGCTCCATGTAATCTAAACCTTCTAATTTTTGGTTTTATTTTTGGGGCATTATTAAGTAGCATGATGATAGTTAAATAACCTAAAACCTGATAGCAGCAGACTACCAATATAAGAATTAGTTCAGAAATTTACATAAACAGGCAGACAAAGCAAGGCCCAAACAAAAATATTCAGTTTTACAGTACTTTGAGACTCTAACAAATTATTTTAATTTACATGCATCAACTTAACACATATCTTCTGAACCAAATAAATTTAGAATGAATGACTACATCAAATTCCATGTCTTTGGAAGAGGAGGATGGACGCAATATTTTTGTCTTGCATTGCTATATAGTATTAGTCCTGAGAAGGCATTTAATACCTCTGGAAACAGGAGTATTTTAGTTGAAACCTTTATTTTTGTTGTTAGAATACATGCTGTACATCATTTACTGATGGGACTCAGTAGGTCATATTGATGGTTGGACTTGATGATCTTGAAGTTCTTTTCCCACCTATAGAATCATAGAAGCATTAATTTGGAAAAAGACCTCCAAGATCATCAGGTCCAACCATCTCCCTACCGCCAATATCACCCACTAAACCATGTCCCTAAGTATCATATTCAACCTTTTCTTAAACACTCTCAGGGACAGTGACACTTCCCTGAGCAACCCATTCCAATACCTAACTACTCTTTCCGAGAAGAAATGTCTCCTAATTTCCAGCCTGAATCTACACTGGTTCAACCTAAGACCATTCTTTCTTGTCCTCTTGCTAGTTATCTGCGAGAAGAGATCAACCTCTAACTCCCCAGAGCCGCCTTTTAGGTAGCTGTAGAGAGCAATAATGTCTCCCCTGAGCTTCTCTTCTCCAGACTAAACAAACCCAGCTCCCTCAGCCACTCCTCAGAAGAGTTATGTTCCAGACTCTTCAGCAGCTTCAGAGCCCTTTTCAGGACATGCTCCAGGGCCTCGATGTCTTTCTTGTAGTGAGGGGCCCAAAACTGAACACAGTACTCAAGGTGCGGCCTCACCACAGCAGAGTATAAGGGAACGATCACCTCCCTGGTCCTGCTGGCTACACTACTCCCGATTCAAGCCAGGATGCCGTTGGCTTTCTTCACCACCTGGGTACAGTGAAGGCTCATGTTCAGGTGAGCATCAACATCCCCAGATCCTTTTCCTTTACACAGTTTTCCAACTGCTCTTCCCCAAGCCTGTAGCATTACATGGGGTTGATCATTCAGTGATTTTATGAGTCAGTGTGCTTTCTCTGCTCAAGAGTACTTTGGCACACTCAAACTTCCTTTAATGAAGAGTTAAAATATGTTCCTAAAGGCGATTTATTATGCAACCAAAAATGTTTTAACAAGATTCACCAACTGACTGTTGGATGTTTCTGAATCACTGGAGTACATATTGCGCACTATACCTACTTTTACATGCATTTAGGTCATCATCCTGTTTCTACAAATTTTAAATGTTGTCAATATGATCTAAGAATAAGGGTAGCCATTTGTTTCTCTCTGCTATGTGGGAAAATAAGCTGACATAAGTTTTGTTTTGTTTTTTTTTTTTTTTTTTTTTTTTAAGTTGGTTGGTTGTTTTTTGATTGTTCCACCCCCTCCTTTTATTTATTTATTTATTTATTTTTGTTATTTTACTTTTAAGACTGGTGACTGCAAATAATTAGAACTGTGCACTTCTGTTTGAATAATTTGTGGGAAAACAACTACTTGAAAACTAAGTTCAGTGTGATTGGTGATTCTTCTAGGAATACTGGCTAGAATTACAAAAGACAGTTTTACATAATAATAAACAAACAAACAAAAAAAAAAGAGAGAGAGAAATTATTAATTTTGGAAGCATAGATGTAGTAGTTTTACCCAGGTGGGTAGCTGAACTCCACCACAACTACTCACTCACTCCCCCTCAAAGGGAAAGGGGGAGAAAATACAATGAAAAGGGCTCAAGGGTTGAGAAAAGGACAGGGAGATCACTCACCAATTATCATCATAGGCAAAAGAAATTCAGCATATGGAGATTAATACAATTTATTACCTATTACTAACAAGATAGAGCATAGAGAAATTAAAAGCAAACAAAAAACACTTTCCCATCCCCATCCACCTTCTTTCACCTCCTCCCCCAAGCAATGCAAGGGAATGAGGAATGAGGGCTACGGTCAGTCCCTAACACATCAGCTCTGCTGCTCCGTCACAGTCACGCTCTGTCCCTGCTCCAAGTGGGGTCCCTTCCATGGGATGCCATCGTTCCCAAACTTATCCTGTGGGGGCTGCCCACAGGCAGCAGGTCTTCAAGAACTGCTCCAGTATGGGTCCTTACCACAGAGTCCATCCTTCAGGAGCAAACTGCTCTAACCTGGGGTCCCCATGGGTGGCATCTCCCCCCATATCCCTTACTCCTGCGTGGGCTCCTTTCCATGGGCTGCAGCTCTGGCTCGGGGCCTGCTCCACCTGGGGCTCCTCCATGGGCTGCAGCATGGAGATCTGCTCCATGTGGGACCCATGGGCTGCAGGGGGACATCCTGCTCCACTAGGGTCCTCTCCACAGGCCACAGGGGAACTTCTGTTCCAGCACCTGTGGCATCTCCTACCCTACTTCTGCACTGACATTGGTGTCTACAGGGTTGTTTTGCACTACTTGGTCTCCCAGCTGCTGTTGTCAGCTGTTTTTTTCCCTTCTTTTTAAAACCTGCTCTCACAGAGGCACAAACAACATTGTTTATTGGCTCAGCTCTGTCCAGTGGTTGGTCCCATTTGGAGCTGGCTGAAACTGGCTCTGATGTAATATGGGGCAACATCTGGCCTCTCCTCAGAAAGGCCACCCCTACAGCCCCCCACTACCAAAACTTGGCCGCATAAACCCAACACAGCAGCTCAGTAAAGGAATTCACAGGGTGTCAGTTCCGCCCCCATATTTTCTACACAATACCTGAGTACAGAAAAGTCTTGTAAAACACTAAGTTTAAGATCTCAAATTTCAACATATGTCGCTGTTTGAATTGTATCCCAAATACCTATATTAGTATGAATTACATTGATTTCTAGGCTCTGGAGACAATGCTGATTAGATCTGTGTTGATTATAATGAGAGGTTAAAACCTAGTTCATACATACATATCTGCTTGTACCTGCATAAATTTAGGTATTATAATTTTAAACTGAATCATATTATTTGGAAAGCCTGTGACTCAGTTCAGTTGCTTAAATATAGACATCCAGTGCCATTTAAGATGAGATGTATGCAAAGCATCCTCCTAATTCTTTGTTGTCCTGGTAGGACCCAGGTTCCTAC
The DNA here is from genome assembly GCF_009819795.1 of Aythya fuligula. Taxonomy (NCBI): domain Eukaryota; kingdom Metazoa; phylum Chordata; class Aves; order Anseriformes; family Anatidae; genus Aythya; species Aythya fuligula. The sequence goes on from NC_045559.1 coordinate 159,605,206, forward strand.
ATCTCCGATGTATCTGTCTGTCAGCCTTTGGTGATGTCTTATATACCTACCTTACAGAATCCTATACTTAAGCAACTAAGGACTCTACATACAGTTGTATCTATATAGATAAAATTAATTTTCTCATAATTAACCTAGACATAAAAAAGCATTCAGTGCCACTGGAGAAGTTGTCCTTGCTATTTAAATTGGCCTCTAATTTCTGCTTCAGAAAGATTAAGGTCTCTTACAGACCCTGTGCTGTACTTTGTACTTGACAGCTCTGTCTGCATCTCAGATTCTTTTTTTTTTTTTTTTTTTTTTCTCATCATGATCACAAAATATTGGAGATTTTGACATAGCACGTATTGATTCGAAGAACAGTATAGCTGACAGCTTCATTAGATATGCTGTTAAGTTGCTGCCACAGATATGTAGTTGTACTGCTTTCAGACTCAGATCAATAAATCTGCTTGGTCTGTGCTGTGCAGTTTTGATTCATTCTCTACTGGAGTGAGTGAGAGCTTCACATCTATTTTGTATGTTCTTATTATGTCCTCTGGTCTTGAACAGTGTCTAATGCTTCCTAGAAAGAGAGAGAGCATCTCCACTTCCAAAAAAATATGCCAAAACTCTGCTTCCAGCTAACTGTGCAGAATGATTTCCTCCATAGTTTGTGTAATGAATGATGTATGAGCGGTGCCACCTTGTCCAGCCACTCTGGCCTAGTACCATTCCTCAGCCCAGCCCTGTGCCCAGGGACCATGGGTCTCTGCCTCAGCTGAGGGATGCAGCTTCTGCTTTCCCCTTTACAGGTTCAGCCATTAGTGGATTTGAGCATATATCCCAGAGATAGACACATACATAGAGGACACCAACACAGACCGCCACTTATTATGCTTCCTTCAGTAGCCCCCACCCAGCAGAAGCACAGACAGCACATTCCCCTCCTTCCCCCAGGCTAGCACAAACAGCAGCTCCCTGGTGCAGGTACCCCCCCCTCCAGGCCCACCAGCAGATGCACATTCATGAGTGCCCTAAGCACTAGCAGGGACCCTCTGCCCACCTGGCACCCCTGTGTGGATCTCCATTTTCCCTTGTCTTTCAGCTTTATGTCTCTGAGTGTGTTTGTTTATTGCTTCTTCTTCTACTTATTATCCCTTTCTAATTGAAAATGTCCTTGATTGAATAACCTCAGTGAAGGAGACTCTCTCAACTACCATATACTCTTAGAGAGCATGGCCTTACAAAACCACTGGCCAACAACCTCAGCACCTCCAGGTGCACCCCAGCAGGTCTCATGAATCTGCGTACATAAAGTTTGTTGAAATGTACCCTACCCTAATCCTCCACCATTGAGGTTGTTGTCATTTCTCCAGAAATTCATAAAGCAAAGGTGAATCTTACCAGTTAAGACATTCAAAGAAGAAAAGAAGACATTCCTCCATGCTGGTCTGGTTAGTTCAGGAAGATACCTTTTTGATTAACTCAGTGAATGCCATTTACAGAACGAGTTCATCGGCTGATATGGCCATTATCAAAAGCAAACACCACCCTCATTTCTTCATTATGAAAAACTGTGAAGAAAAAAAAAAACAAAAACAAAAACAAAACTGCATTTGAGAAGTTTGAGAAACACTGCTGGGAGTCATGGGGAGTGTGGAAGGGGAGAGCACAATGGTGGGACACACATGCCAAACTGTACCTAGTAGCCTGCTAAGTCTAAAATGTCCCTCTCATGAAGACAGTAAACTATTTGCTTTATGAGGAATCTTTCTCCTCCTGGTTTTATGAAGTATATTATCGTTCAGCCAAGCCTTCCTTTCCTATTGAAGAAGTTTTTTTGGATGGTGAAAAATGATGAGTGCAAGATACATTTTAATAATACTCTTGTAACCATGGCATTTGGCTTTGATATGTTAAGAGCTGTTTTTACTTCTGAAGTCTTATAAAGAAATAATAGAATAACTTTGTGGTAAAATATTCCTTAAACTGAAAAACAATACATTAAATAATTTCTTATATCCTTTCCTGTCACCTCAAGAGTAATTGTAATGAATCTAGTACTACTGGTGAGCAAAGTAGAGAAAAAGTAAGGTCAAGCTCTTTCCTTGTTCTCTGGGTAGAATTATATTCCATAAAGTTTAGTAGGAAAAGAATATAGAACTTAAAAAAAAATGACTTGCATCATAAAAGGAAATATATATCTGATGTGCATTTTCTTGGCTATTTTTCCAAATATTTTTAATGAATGATATTATAGACTTGTTACATCTTGCTTCCCTCCCTCCTTCTTCCCCCCCCGCCCAAACATGGCAAAGAAAAAGTACATCAAATATTTGTTTCAAAATCTGTTTCCAATGAAATTTCAGTGTGTGTTTGACGATTTGCTGATTATCTCTATGTGAACATGAATTTAACAGTTTATAATCCTCAGAAAAATGACAGAAAATCGAAGGCACACTTGCTTAAAAAATAGACTGAAAGTAGCAGTAAGCCTCTCCTCCCTCCCCCCCCCACCAAAAAAAATAAAAATCAGGACTACAAATTTAAGCACTAATTATTGTAACAGAATATTTGGCGCCTTTTTTGCTAGCAGGGTTATGATCATCAATCACATATGTATTGATAGAGTAAACTAAATTCTGGTGAACTTATGTATTTATTTATTACTTTATATTTTTTAAAAACAGTGTTTTTAATCAAACATACAGTTCGATTTTTGGTTGGTTCTGTGTGGAGCCAGGAGTTGGACTTGGTGATCCTTGTGGGTCCTTTGCAACTTAGGTTATTCTATGATTCAGTGACATCTATTAAAGGGGATGAGACAAGACTCTGCTACTGAGATTTAATCTTTCTATGATTTAGTCTTGTACTAGTATAACTTCAAACAGCAGCACTTTTATATAGCCTGAAGTCTTTCAAGGACCAGTAAAAAAAGAAGTCCCATTAACAAAGAATTACAGCAGTAAATACTTGGCTTGATGAACTCTGAGCCAAACAATACGTATCTGCAAGGGATAATATTAAGGCTGAATGTGAGCTTAGCTACAGATACATGAAGCCCCATCCCACCCCTCCCCCAGATAAAAGAAGTAGAAACATAAAAACAAAACAAACCAACAGTATTGTTCTGTAAATGCTATCAGTGGACCATCAAAAACATTGAGAAGTGCATGACTGTACACATACATTGACCTTCAATGGTAAATCACAGTTCTAATTATATTCAATTGAACCTATTTAGAGAGAATAAAAAACAGTTTTTAGTTATTCATCAAAGCAGATATGAAATAACTCTAGGTTGCTTTTATCAAATAGTGAAGTTTGTGTGGAGAAGAAATAACTGATAATATATGGAATACCAAATATATGCAGCATTTATTATACCTTACTGTATATGAATATAATATAAAATAGGATAGTCAAGGGAGTTGGAAAGGTGGCAAGATTGTAGGTAAATATAACAGGTGTTGTCGTGGTTCTGCTCGAGTGGGCAGCTGAGCTCCACCACAACTGCTCTCTCACTTCCCCTCCTCAAAGAGGAATGGGGAGAAAATATGTGAAAAGGGCTCAAGGGTTGAGATAAGAACAAGAAAATCACGCAATAATTATTGTAACGGGCAAAACAGACTCAGCATAAGAAGATAGTAAGATTCATTGCTCATTACTAACAAGCTAGAGAAGTGAGAAACAAAGGAAAGAAACCAAAAGCACCTCCCCCCCCATCCACCCTCTTCCACCTCCTCCCCCTGAGCGGCGCAGGGGAATGGGGGGATGGGGGTTATGGTCAGTCTACAGCACTTCTTCTCTGCTGCTCCTTCTCGGTCACTCTCGTCCCCTGTGCTGTGGGGTCCCACCCACGGGATACAGTCCTTGCTGAACTGATCCGGCGTGGGCTTCCCACAGGCAGCAGCTCTTCCAGACCTGCTCCAGATATGGGTCCGTACCACAGGGTCCATCCCTCAGGAGAAAACTGCTCCAACCTGGCTCCTCCACGGGCAGCAGCTCCTGCCAGGTCACCTGCTCCACCATGGTCTCCTCTCCACGGGCTACAGGTCCAGCCCGGAATCTGCTCCGGCAGGGGTCTTCCACAGGCGGCAGCCTCTGTCGGTGCAGGGCCACCTGCTCCACCGTGGTCTCCTCCATGGGCTGCAGTGTGGAACCCTGCTCCACCATGGTACTCCATGGGCTGCAGGGGGACATCCTGCTTCACCATGGTCCTCACCACAGGCCACAGGGGACTTCTGCTCCGGCGCCTGGAGCACCTCTCCCCCTCCTTCTACACTGACCTTGGCACCTGCAAGGCTGTTTCTCACTCCCTTCACTCTCCCAGCTGTTGTGTGGCACAGCGTTTTTTTTCCCTGTCTTAAATATGCTCTCACAGAGGCGCAAAACAACATCACTTATTGGCTTAGCTCTGGAAAACAATGGGGCCCTTCCCAAACATGGGGCAGCTTCTAGATCTTTCCCACAGAAACCACACCTATGGCCCCCTGCTACCAAAACTTTGCCACGTAAACCCACTACAGGTGTTTAAATTAGGATCCAAAGTTAAGTGTTATCTCACTTATCAGGGCCCCAAGGGCACCACTTGATCTCACTTTCCCTGAGGAGCCACCTTCCAGCCCTCCTTTTCACCTGCCCTCTCCATATCCTGGCCCAGGATCCCATGTCAGCTCAGTACTGTCCATGATGATGATGTTGTAGCACCTGTGCCTAGCTATGTCTTTTGCCCTGCCACCGAATGGTCTCATTATCTCCTAACGAGGCCTTCAGACTCACCTCTCCCCTTGACAAAAGAGGTAGGGGACCTCTTAACCACTCCAGCTCTGCTCACTGTGCTAAGACCCTGAGGGACTGCACTTGCTGGAGAGGGCATAGTCCCACAGCAGCCACTAGCACATGCTGTCTCCTTATACTAACAATGTAAGTACTGTTCATCAGGTAAAGACGTCCACTCTAGAATTAGATGACATGTCACTGCTATTTTGCATTATCTATACAGGGCAGTGCCAGTGTGAGTTAAGATCATGATGTAAGATGGTGGGAGTAATATTCCTTTGTGAGCTGTTCCACTGATAGCCAGATGCTGCCAGACACATGACCTACCTCATAAATTGATTTATTTCTTCAAGATAAAAGATTAGGATATTATGTAGAAGAAGGCAGAAAAGGACTAGTTTCATTTATGAACTGATGTTCTATCTGCTTAAAAGCTAATAAACATAAAGAAATACACTTCATTTGTTGTATTACTAAGGTAGCATTACAGGCAAAACCAATCATTATTTCCATTGTAAACAACAGAAAAACCAACAGAACTTCATATCATACTAAGTACTGTTCAGAAAAGATTTTTTACAGTTATTTTGTTCTTAAAAAGTAAGACACATAGAATAGCTTGTCCTTTACAATTTCTGTGGGGAAATATAGACCTTGAAATTGAGGAAATTATTAGTTTCAGTGTAATATACACACACATATATATATATTTTTCCTAAAATTTAACTGCATTTGTTTCATTAAAAAAATAAAGTTGGCTTTTGTTCTAATACAAATATTCACAAAACTGCACTTCTTATTTATATATGGCATTAACTGGATTAAGCTGATGATTTTCAGCCAACTATGGAATAAGCATAAACATGTTAACTGAAAATAAGAACAGATATCAAAACAGATGCAATGACTTAGTCAACTAATCTACTAACTAGAGCATCAAACTGAGTTTATTAATCCCATAATAAGTTATCCAGCTGGGAGGATTTGTAAGAAATTTGTAAATTCAGGGTTCCTAACATATGGAGAGCAAAACAATCCAAGACTGGTTGGGTTTTGTGTCCTAAGAGCATGCTCTATAGTCCAGTATAGCATGAAAACAGCATAGTGATTTATTTCCCCTCATAACTCACAAATGTAAGGCAACACAGAGAAAGTTGTGTCTGCCTCTGAAGTTTCATTGAACATATAAAATTTCATAGAGGAAATAGTGGTATGTTGATGTACTTCTCTTCTAGCTGTTTGTTCACTAGCTTAGACATCTAACCCTCCTCCAGTCACTTTCTAAAGATCTTTGAGATCTCCACAGCATGACTGATCTTAGATCTAGTTCCTGCAGCATTAAGCATCATAGTCTTTAGTCTTTGGATCAGGAACCAGCATAGTTTTGAAAGTCTGGTTCAAGTAGCTCATTAAAGTCTACAGAATGTAAGCAATTTTGAAAATGTTGTCTATTAAAATCAAGGCAATGCAAATGTATTTGCATGCAAATAAGTTTGCTTAGGTAACTGAGAGGAAAGATAGTGTGGGTACACCATGAAATAGGGATAGAAGGAGAAAAATAGCAGGAAGGACAACTTGGGTCTTAAAAGTTTACAGAAGGTTGAAAATACGCAGTTCTACTTTTTATAGTTCTATAAAAGAGGCATGGAAATGCTTTTTTTTTTTTTTTTTTTTTTTTTTCCCCCCTGTTATATCCTCTGTACAATAACAAGAGAATTACTTTGGTTATTTAGATTCTATGAACTAGTACCTAATTATGTAATACTTATATTTGATGACAGTATTTTAGGAGATTGAAGAAATAGGTGTCCATGTGATCTTTTTCTGGCATTCAAAAAAAAAAGAACATAACTATTTTCTCAGCAAGGATAAAAATACTGTTTTTGGAGAAAAAAAAAAGTGTGTTTGAATAGGAGGATAAAAAACAATTTGAACTGATACCATTATAATCTTTATGCAGACATATGGCAGTCAATATATGGTTTGTTGTTTGATTTTTTTTTTTTTGGTTGGTTGTTTTTGTTAAGTGAATACCATTTTTTCACATAAAGCTTTATTCTTTCTGTTTGTGTGTGTTTCTTAATCTACTAATTAAATTAAATACAAGTTCTGTTGCTATCTTTTCAGAACAAACTTAAGTGACTTGTAATGGAAGATGATTAATTGTGAATCAACCATTCAGACAAAAAATATTTGATCACACAATACATGAATTAATGTTAGCTAAACTACGTAACAAATGCATAATCATGTTTTGTGTTCTAGATAACTACATATAAGTAACAAAGAGCTTTTCTGGAAATGAAAAACAAATATTTTACTTTGGCTGAGGGCCAGCCTTGTCTCAAAGTGCTTACTGTACCTGGCTAGCAAATCAACAGGTCAACAATTTCAAGATATACAAATATATTGTTTTAGACAATATTCCAGAGTGCTGACATGGCTGTGACTGAAATTTACAGATTATTTGCCTGGAAAAAGAAAAAAAAAATAAAAGAGAAAAAAGAAAAGAGGAAAAGAAAGAAAAGGAAGGGAAAGGGAAAAAGGGGAAGGGGGCACATCATATGATGAAGAGAGAGTCCTGTTTAAATTGGAACTTATAGGACATAGAATAAAAATAGTTATAATATCAATAATATTGTAGATCAGTAGTCTACCAAGAACCTGTTCACAAATATTGCTGTAGAATAGCCCCAGTTACCAAGAATGGTCATCATATAAGTGATGCCACATTCCTTTCCACTATGAATACTAAGATCTCAAAACTGCCTTTTTTTTTTCTTTGTAATGGCAGACAAGACAGTGAAGACAATTGAATTTGATGCTATGGAATCATGGAATCATATATTCATAGAATCATTTAGGTTTGAAAAGACCTGTAACAGTGAGTCCAACCATCATCTAATACTACCAAGTCCACTACTAAACCATGTCCCCAAGCACCACATCTACATCTCTTTTCTCCAGACTAAACAACCCCAATATCCTCAGTCACTCTTAATGTCTTAATCTATAAACAGATTTAACTCCATTCATAACAACACTTTGGGCACCCATTCAGGCATTATATTTTACCCAGAGAACAGTACACTTACCCAAGTGTACTTGGGTAAGTGTACTGTAAGTGTAAGGGGCAGACGTGTTCTGCAGCGGAGCAGGGGACCGAGGCGGGCAGGGCTTTTTGTCCGGCATCGAGGCCACTCGGGGGAGCCGCCGGAACCCGGCTGTCCTCGCGAGGGAGGCTGACGAGGCGAGGGCGGAGCCAGCAGCGCCCCCTCCCAGGCTGTTAAAAGCTGCCCCTAGGGAGCGCGAGCGACCAGGAGCGCGGCGAACGGGACGGGCAAACAGGGCGTGGCACGTCGAAGGGCGTGGCAGTTTGCGTGGCAGTTCGCGCGGGCAGGGCGAGCGGGGGGCTCATCGTCGCTCTTTTGCAGCTGCCTCTCCCTTCGGTGCTTGTAACCTGCTTGCGTAGAACCTGACCATGGTATCGACCAGGCAGAAAACCGTGGCCTCCGCATCTCGTGAGGCATGTCCAGCCACGGTCGCCAGTGTGGCTACTCAGACGGAGGGCTCGGGGAAACACGCAGCCGTCCAGGTCCTGGGCTGCAGAGTGTGCCCCAGCCTTCTGTCGGTCTCCGACAGCAGTGGTGGGTATGCCTGTGGGAGGTGTGCCCAGGTTGAAGAACTGCTCGGCCAGGTAGCGGAGCTCCGGGAGGAGGTGAACAGGCTCAGGAGCATCAGGGAATCAGAGAGGGAAATTGACTGGTGGAGGTGCGCTCTACCCTCTCTGAGGCAGGTTCACGAGACTGCCACGGCACAGGCGTCTCCTGATACGCAGAAGACGGAGGTTCACTCCTCCGGCCAGGCAGCGGGAGGAGACCTAGATCAAGGGGGGGAATGGAGGCAGGTGCCTATTCGGGGTGGTAGGCGAGCCCTCTCTCTGCCCACCTCACCTTCTCATCTACCCTTAAATAATCGATATGAAGGACTAGAGCAAGACAATCTAAATGACAAAGTAGACAAACACCCGTCCCAGTTGGAGGGGGCGCCTAAGACAATGCGACCTACACGTCGCATTGCCACATCATCCTTCAAAAAAGAAAGAAGGGCTATTGTTATGGGGGGCTCCCTCCTGAAAGGGACAGAGGGACCGATATGCCGACCGGACCCAACCCGCAGAGAAGTCTGTTGCCTCCCTGGGGCTCGGGTGAGAGACTTTGCCAAGAAAGTCAAGCGCCTGGTACGGCCCACTGACTACTACCCGCTACTGGTCTTTCAGGCTGGTAGCGATGAAGTAGCAACGAGAAGTCCGAAGGCGATCCAAAGAGACTTTAGGGATTTGGAGCGACTACTTAGAGGATCAGGGGCGCAGGTGGTGTTTGCCTCTGTCCTTCCGATAGGGGGGATCGAAGCTGAAAGACGTACTGTTCGCATAAACTCGTGGCTTCGAGACTGGTGTGACCGGCAGAATTTCGGTTTCTTTGATCATGGGAAGGTCTATGCTACACCGGGCCTGATGGCACCGGATGGGATGCGCCTCTCTCGGAGAGGGGTAAGGATCTTAGGTCAGGAGTTGGCAGGGCTGATAGATAGGGCTTTAAACTAGAGTCGAAGGGGGAAGGGGCTAAAACCAGGCGAGCCGGTGAAGACCTAAGGGATGGTATGCTAGAATCAGAGGGGCTGTGTGCCAGTGGGGTCCTTTGGTCAGATCCACAAGGTGCTGAGTGTAAGGAGACGCACCTGAAGTGCTTTTACACGAACGCACGCAGTATGAGGAATAAAATAGATGAGCTAGAAGTCCTGGCCCAGTCCCGCAACTACGACATCATCGGCATAAGCGAAACCTGGTGGGATGAGTCCTGTGACTGGGGTGTTGCGATAGATGGTTACAGGCTCTTCAGGAGGGACAGGCAGGGTAGGCGAGGTGGTGGGGTGGCGATGTATGTGAAGCAGGGGCTGGACTGTGTGGAACTTCAGGTCGGCGATGGCAAAGTTGAGAGCCTCTGGGTAAGGATCAAGGGACGAACGAATAAAGGGGATGTCGTTGTGGGAGTCTATTACAGACCGCCTGGCCAGGACGATAGCGCCGATAAATTATTCTTTACAGAACTAAGAGAGGCCTCGAGATTAACTCCCCTTGTCCTTATGGGGGACTTCAACTTGCCGGACGTTAACTGGGAGTGCCACACGGCTGACACGAGCAAGTCCAGGAGGTTCATGAAGCACCTAGATGATAACTTCTTGGTACAGGTGCTAACGGAGCCAACTAGGAAAGGTGCCCTCCTAGACCTGTTGCTAGAAAACAGAGAGGGTCTGGTGGGAGATGTGGTGATTGGAGGCCGCCTCGGTCATAGCGACCATGAAGTGGTTGAGTTCAAAATTTATGGTGACAGAAGGAAAAGTGCCACCAAAACCTCATCCCTAGATATGGGGAAAGCGGACTTCAGGCTGCTCAGGGAACTAGTCAGTAAGGTCCCCTGGGAAACTGCTCTTGAAGGCCTCGATGTCCACCAGTGCTGGTCACTCTTTAAGCGATGCCTCCTAGAAGCACAAGATCAGGCAATTCCAAAATATCGCAAGTCAGGCAGGCGGGGCAGGAGGCCGGCGTGGCTGACCAGGAATGTTCTAATGGAGATTAGGCGGAAACAGAGAGTGTTTCGCTACTGGAAGGAGGGCCAGGCGTCATGGAAAGAATACAGGGATGCTGTTCGTGTTTGTAGGGAGAAAGTTCGAGTGGCCAAAGCACAGCTAGAGTTGAAGCTGGCTGTGTCTGTGAGAGAAAATAAAAAGGGTTTTTTTAGATATGTAAATGGAAAAAGGAGAACTAAAGAAAACATAGGGCCGCTCCTTGATAGGGAAGGTCTCCTCACAGACGATGACGTAGGCAAAGCAGAGACGCTTAACGCCTTCTTTGCCTCTGTCTTCAATGCCGATGATGGGCTTCGGGACCCAGGGTGCCCTGAGCTGGAGGACCGGGACGGTGGGGATGACAAACTCCCAACTGACCCTGAACGTGTGCGGGATTTGCTACTCCACCTGGATCCCTACAAGTCCATGGGTCCGGATGGGATTCATCCCCGGGTGCTGAAAGAGCTGGCGGATGTCATTGCGGAACCTCTATCAATTATTTTTCAACGATCCTGGGAATTTGGAGAGGTCCCAGTAGACTGGAAGCTGGCAAATGTTGTGCCAATTTTCAAGAAGGGTCAGAAAGAAGACCCTAGCAATTACAGGCCTGTCAGTCTCACGTCAGTGCCTGGTAAAATCATGGAGAAGTTGGTTCTTGGACTCATTGAGGCGCACCTGGGGGACAAAGCAGTTATTGGTCCCAGCCAGCATGGGTTTGTGAAGGGTAGGTCCTGCCTAACTAACCTGATTTCCTTTTATGATAAGATCACCCGTATGGTGGACCAAGGGAAACCAGCTGATGTGATTTTTTTGGACTTCAGCAAGGCTTTTGACACGGTTTCCCATAGGATCCTACTGGACAAAATGTCCACCATACAGCTAAATAAAAACATCATACGATGGGTGAGCAATTGGCTAACGGGCAGGGCCCAAAGGGTTATGGTAAATGGGGCTGCGTCAGGCTGGCGGGCGGTCACCAGTGGGGTCCCTCAAGGCTCCATTTTAGGGCCGGTACTTTTCAATATTTTTATAAATGATCTGGATGTAGGAATAGAGGGTATTTTGAGCAAGTTTGCTGATGACACCAAACTTGGAGGAGTTGTTGACTCAAGTGAGGGCGTAAAGGCCTTACAGAGGGATCTGGACAGGTTGGAGAGCTGGGCGATCACCAACCGCATGAAGTTCAATAAGAGCAAGTGCCGGGTCCTGCACCTGGGACGGGGAAACCCTGGCTGCACGTACAGACTGGGCGATGAGACGCTGGAGAGCAGCCTAGAAGAGAGGGATCTGGGGGTCGTGATAGACAGCAAGTTGAATATGAGCCAGCAGTGTGCCCTGGCAGCCAGGAGGGCCAATCGTATCCTGGGGTGCATCAAGAACGGCATCGCTAGTAGGTCAAGGGAGGTGATTGTCCCGCTCTACTCTGCGCTGGTGCGGCCTCACCTCGAGTACTGTGTGCAGTTCTGGGCACCACAGTATAAAAAGGACATGAAACTGTTGGAAAGTGTCCAGAGGAGGGCTACGAAGATGGTGAAAGGCCTTGAGGGGAAGACGTACGAGGAACGGCTGAGGTCACTGGGCCTGTTCAGCCTGGAGAAGAGGAGGCTGAGGGGAGACCTCATCGCAGTCTACAACTTCCTCGTAAGGGGTTGTCAAGAGGCAGGAGACCTTTTCTCCATTAACACTAGTGACAGGACCCGCGGGAACGGGGTTAAGCTGAGGCAGGGGAAATTTAGGCTGGACGTCAGGAGGGGGTTCTTCACAGAGAGGGTGGTTGCACACTGGAACAGGCTCCCCAGGGAAGTGGTCACTGCACCGAGCCTGTCTGAATTTAAGAAGAGATTGGACTGTGAACTTAGGCACATGGTCTGAACTTTTGGGTAGACCTGTGCGGTGTCGAGAGTTGGACTTGATGATCCTTAAGGGTCCCTTCCAACTCAGGATATTCTATGATTCTATGATAAGTTTTTACCAGCAGTTCCTCCAGCAGAATGCTGTGGGAAACAGTATCAAATGCTTTGCCGAAGTCCAAGTAAACAATGTCCACAGCCTTTCCCTCATCCACTAAGTTGATCATCTTATGCAAGGAGATCTGGTTAGTCAGGCAGGACCTGCCTGGGCTCATGATGACTGGGCCTGTTCTACTGGTTGTCCTGTATGTGCCACGTGATGTCAGTCAAGATGATATGTACTATGACCAAGTACCAAGGTCAGACTGACAGGCCTGTAAATCCCTGGATCCTTCTTCCTGGCCTTCTTGTAGACAGGTGTCACATACACTAACCTCTATTTAACTGGGACCTCCCTAATTAGCCAGGACTGCTGATAAATTATTGGGAGTGGCTTGATGAGCATATCTGCCAGGTCCTTCAGTACCGTTGGGTGGATTCTGTCCAGCCTCATAGATTTGCTTGTGTTCAAGTTGTGTTCAAGTAGTTCACATACCACTTCCCCTTGGATTATAAGGGCTTCATTCTGCACCCTGTCCCTATCTTCCAGATCAGTTAGCTGGGTACCCTAAGCACAATTAGTCTTATTAATAAAGGCTGAGACTATGATGTCATTAAGTACCTCAGCCTTTTCCTCATCTCTTGTCTCTGTTTCCCTTCACATACAATAAAGGATGGAGATTCTCCTTCATCCTTTTTTTAATTTTTTTTTAATGTGTTTGTAAAAACATCTTCATTGTTTTTTACTGCACTAGCAATGTTAAATTCTAGCTGTGCTTTGGCCCTTCTAATTTCCTCCCTGCATAATCTCACAACATCTTTGAAGCCTTCCTGAGTTGCCTGCCCTTTCTTCTAAAAGTCACAAACTCTCCTTTTCTTCACGAGTTTCAGAAGAAGCTCTCACTTCAGCCAGGCTGGTCTTCTTCCCCACCAGCTCGTCTTTTGTTACATAGGGACAGACTGCTCCTTTGCCTTCAGGATTTAGTTTTTGAAGAATGTCCAGCCATCCTGGACTCCTTTGACCTTTAGAACTGCCTTCAAAGGGACTCTGCCAACCACATCCCTAAATATACCAAAATCAGCCCTACAAAAAGCCAAAGTAGCAGTTCTGCTGACTGCCCTCCTTGTTTCCCCATAGCTGGAGAACTCTATCATTTTGTGATCGCTGTGCCCAAGATGGTCTCCAACCAACACATTACTCACAAGACCACCCCTATTAACAAATTAAAGATCAATTGAGGCATCTTTCCTAGCTGCTTCCTTCAATGCCTCCACCAGAAAGGTGATGATTCCAGGGATCTACGAGTCTGCTTCTTTTCTGATGTATTGTATTTCCAGCAGATGTCTGGGAAGTTGAAGTTTCCCATGAGAAGGAGTGCTAGCGATCACAGCACTTCTCCTAGATGCTTATAGGATATTTTATCTGCTTCTTTGTCCTCATTTAGTAGTCTATAACATGGTCCAACATCATTGGACCCTCACTTGTAAGCATTTCCCCTGCCTCTTACCCTTGGGCACTTGATCCTTTCAACACTATAACTAAGCCCTATACAGTCAAGACCTTCCCTAACATAAAGGGCTGCCCCACCTCCTCTCTTCCCCACCTATCTCTCCTGAAGAACCTGTAGATACCCACCTCAGCACTCCAATCATACAAGCCATTCCACCACGTCTAGCTGGAACTATGAATCCTTCCAGTTTTGCTTGAAAAACAAGACAATCTTACTTTAAGATAATAATTAAGTGTCATAATCATTAGTAACTACTGCTACCAACAACGAAGGAACAAATCCAGAAATAGTGAAGAAGTGTGGGGTATTACAATCATTATATGGGATCAGGGATATTTTCACCCAAACTAATGCAATGTCTTTCTAAAGTTTTTTTTTTGTTTGTTTTGTTTTGTTTTGTTTTGTTTTGTTTTTTTCCTCTGGATGCTAGCCAGGGAAAGTAAGAAAAAGAACCTACATTAGGTTGGTATAGTACAAAGCTTGGATATATTTTAATTTGAAGAAGTTTTATCCTATGAGAGTAAAACAGGTTTCATTTATAAAAATACAATCTTAACATAACATCCTTTCTGGATTGTCTCAGTTCTGTCCTGTGTATATATCCGAGCTGAGAGTCAGAAACCACGCAAAAATACAAACAATATTTTTTACAATACTGTCATTACCAGTAAGTTCTGCATCATTCTTTCCCCTGTCTTCACAAAAAAATCTGTCCCTGCAAATAAACAGAGATCATTTTTTTGTTGCTGAAATAATATGGAAAAAGTGAAGTAAATCTTATTTTGTTACCAATGAAAAAAGTGACATCCTGTAGTCCTTACCCTTCAAGTGATGTCCAGCCGAAGAAGTGGTCCCTCCCCACCCTAGCCAGCCACCCCGTATTAATTGCTCAGCTTGACGTCATAAGGTATGGAATATCCCTTTGGCTAGTTTGGGTCAACTGTATTGGTTCTGACCCCTCTCAGCTCCTGCTGCACCCCCAGCCTCCTCAATGGCAAGGAAATGTGAGAAGCTGAAAAGTCCTTGACCAGTGTAAGCGCTGCTCTGAAACAATTAAAACATAAGCATGTTATCAACATTATTCTCATCCTAAATCCAAAACACAGCACCATGCCAGCAACTGGGAAGAAAATTAACTCAATCCCAGACAATTATATTTTGTAATATAACATATTTCTTATTATTATTATTAACATGATAATCTGGTTACCTCAGTCCTTGATTTCATAAGCACACAAACTTCCAGAAGACATATTTTTCCAGTAGTCCATGTTGCAGTATTGCTTTGATATGTTGTCAGTAACTTTATATTTTGATTCTCTTCTGTAATGTGAAGGAAGCTTTTGAGCATACATGCTATCTTCTTTGATATCGTTCTAAGCAAATGGAGCTAAAGTAGCTCAATGACTGAAAAAATTAAGGGACAATTCAGCAGCCATTCTGTTCCCATAAAAAAGAAAGAAGCATATATGCAGTAAATGATAACAGGAGGATAGTAAGCAGTAATAGGATATATGCAGTAAAGTGATAATATGAGAGCAGTTCCAACAAACACTGGCAAAATTCAAATCTATGGAAGCAAATAGATTTCTAATTTAGAAATATAGATTTTTAATTTGATCACCATAACGTGAATAT
Organism: Aythya fuligula; assembly: GCF_009819795.1. Taxonomy (NCBI): domain Eukaryota; kingdom Metazoa; phylum Chordata; class Aves; order Anseriformes; family Anatidae; genus Aythya; species Aythya fuligula. The sequence goes on from NC_045559.1 coordinate 159,620,696, forward strand.
CATGTTAGTAACAAAGGGAAAAAAAAAAAAGAAAAATCTTCTATACATAAGGAATGATCAAATTTCCAGAGTAAGATTAGAAAAGGGCACCAGAGAGTACTGCAAAGAGTTGGCACAGATATAATCAAAAGATTGGAGAACTAAAAAACAAACAAACAAACAAAAATAACAAAAACAAACTTTTAAAGTTATTCTCTTAAAAATAAATAATTTGTGAAAGATTATTCAGAATGATGAAGCAGTTTTGAAAGTGAGAGCTGGAAACCTACTGAAAGAAATAACACCTTTTTTTTTTTTTTTTTTTTAAGATATTTGAGAACATCAGTAAACTACGTCTAACTCATTAATATGTAAATCTGAGACAAGACTTAAACCCCTTTGAATATATGACAACTGTCCAGTCCCTTGTAGAGTTTGGAAAGAACAGAGAGTGGCTATCATCTGCCCAGAATGTGTTTGCAAATATAAAATTTTGCTGAGGCGATCGGCTCCGGGGCAGACGTGTTCTGCAGCAGAGCAGGGGACCGAGGCGGGCAGGGCTTTTTGTCCGGCATCGAGGCCACTCGGGGGAGCCGCCGGGACCCGGCTGTCCTCGCGAGGGAGGCTGACGAGGCAAGGGCGGAGCCAGCAGCGCCCCCTCCCAGGCTGTTTAAAAGCTGCCCCTAGGGAGCGCAAACGACTAGGAGCGCGGCGAACAGGACGGGCAAACAGGGCATGGCACGTCGAAGGGCGTGGCAGTTTGCGTGGCAGTTCGCGCGGGCAGGGCGAGCGGGGGGCCCATCGTCGCTCTGTTGCAGCTGCCTCTCCCTTCGGTGCTTGTAACCTGCTTGCGTAGAACCTGACCATGGTATCGACCAGGCAGAAAACCGTGGCCTCCGCATCTTGTGGGGCATCTCCAGCCACGGTTGCCAGTGTGGCTACTCAGATGGAGGGCTCGGGGAAACACGCAGCCGTCCAGGTCCTGGGCTGCAGAGTGTGCCCCAGCCTTCTGTCGGTCTCCGACAGCAGTGGTGGGTATGCCTGTGGGAGGTGTGCCCAAGATGAAGAACTGCTCAGCCAGGTAGCGGAGCTCCAGGAGGAGGTGAACAGGCTCAGGAGCATCAGGGAATCAGAGAGGGAAATTGACTGGTGGAGGTGCGCTCTACCCTCTCTGAGGCAGGCTCACGAGACTGCCACGGCACAGGCGTCTCCTGTTACGCAGAAGACGGAGGTTCCCTCCTCCTGCCAGGCAGCGGGAGGAGACCTAGATCAAGGGGGGGAATGGAGGCAGGTGCCTATTTGGGGTGGTAGGCGAGCCCTCTCTCTGCCCACCTCACCTTCTCATCTACCCTTAAATAATCGATATGAAGGACTAGAGCAAGACAATCTAAATGACAAAGTAGACAAAAACCCGTCCCAGTTGGAGGGGGCGCCTAAGACAATGCGACCTACACGTCGCATTGCCACATCATCCTTCAAAAAAGAAAGAAGGGCTATTGTTATGGGGGGCTCCCTCCTGAAAGGGACAGAGGGACCGATATGCCGACCGGACCCAACCCGCAGAGAAGTCTGTTGCCTCCCTGGGGCTCGGGTGAGAGACTTTGCCAAGAAAGTCAAGCGCCTGGTACGGCCCACTGACTACTACTCGCTACTGGTCTTTCAGGCTGGTAGCGATGAAGTAGCAACGAGAAGTCCAAAGGCGATCAAAAGAGACTTTAGGGATTTGGGGCGACTACTTAGAGGATCAGGGGCGCAGGTGGTGTTTGCCTCTGTCCTTCCGATAGGGGGGATCGAAGCTGAAAGGCGTGCTGTTCACATAAACTCGTGGCTTCGAGACTGGTGTGACCGGCAGAATTTCGGTTTCTTTGATCACGGGAAGGTCTATGCAAAACCGGGCCTGATGGCACTGGATGGGATGCGCCTCTCTCGGAGAGGGGTAAAGATCTTTGGTCAGGAGTTGGCAGGGCTGATAGATAGGGCTTTAAACTAGAGTCGAAGGGGGAAGGGGCTAAAACCAGGCATGCCGGTGAAGACCTAAGGGATGGTACGCTAGAATCAGAGGGGCTGTGTGCCAGTGAGGTCCTTCAGTCAGATCCACAAGGTGCTGAGTGTAAGGAGACGCACTTGAAATGCTTTTACACAAACGCACACAGTATGAGGAATAAAATGGATGAGCTAGAAGTCCTGGCCCAGTCCTGCAACTACGACATCATCGGCATAAGTGAAACCTGGTGGGATGAGTCCTGTGACTGGGGTGTTGCGATAGATGGTTACAGGCTCTTCAGGAGGGACAGGCAGGGTAGGCGAGGTGGTAGGGTGGCGATGTATGTGAAGCAGGGGCTGGACTGTGTGGAACTTCAGGTCGGCGATGGCAAAGTTGAGAGCCTCTGGGTAAGGATCAAGGGACGAACGAATAAAGGGGATGTCGTTGTGGGAGTCTATTACAGACTGCCTGGCCAGGACGATAGCGCCGATAAATTATTCTTTACAGAACTAAGAGAGGCCTCGAGATTAACTCCCCTTGTCCTTATGGGGGACTTCAACTTGCCGGACGTTAACTGGGAGTGCCACACGGCTGACACGAGCAGGTCCAGGAGGTTCATGAAACACCTAGATGATAACTTCTTGGTGCAGGTGCTAACGGAGCCAACTCGGAAAGGTGCCCTCCTAGACCTGTTGCTAGAAAACAGAGAGGGTCTGGTGGGAGATGTGGTGATTGGTGGCCGCCTCGGTCATAGCGACCATGAAGTGGTTGAGTTCAAAATTTATGGTGACAGAAGGAAAAGTGCCACCAAAACCTCATCCCTAGATATGGGGAAAGCGGACTTCAGGCTGCTCAGGGAACTAGTCAGCAAGGTCCCCTGGGAAACTGCTCTTGAAGGCCTCGATGTCCACCAGTGCTGGTCACTCTTTAAGCGATGCCTCCTAGAAGCACAAGATCAGGCAATTCCAAAATATCGCAAGGCAGGCAAGTGGGGCAGGAGGCCGGCGTGGCTGACCAGGAACATTCTAATGGAGATTAGGCGGAAACAGAGAGTGTTTCGCTACTGGAAGGAGGGCCAGGCGTCATGGAAAGAATACAGGGATGCTGTTCGTGTTTGTAGGGAGAAAGTTCGTGTGGCCAAAGCACAGCTAGAGTTGAAGCTGGCTGTGTCTGTGAGAGAAAATAAAAAGGGTTTTTTTTAGATATGTAAATGGAAAAAGGAGAACTAAAGAATACATAGGGCCGCTCCTTGATAGGGAAGGTCTCCTCACAGACAATGACATAGGCAAAGCAGAGACGCTTAACGCCTTCTTTGCCTCTGTCTTCAATGCCGATGATGGGCTTCGGGACCCAGGGTGCCCTGAGCTGGAGGGCCGGGACGGTGGGGATGACAAACTCCCAACTGACCCTGAACGTGTGCGGGATTTGCTACTCCACCTGGATCCCTACAAGTCCATGGGTCCGGATGGGATTCATCCCCGGGTGCTGAAAGAGCTGGCGGACGTCATCGCGGAACCTCTCTCAATTATTTTTCAACGATCCTGGGAATTTGGAGAGGTCCCGGTAGACTGGAAGCTGGCAAATGTTGTGCCAATTTTCAAGAAGGGTCAGAAAGAAGACCCTAGCAATTACAGGCCTGTCAGTCTCACGTCAGTGCCTGGTAAAATCATGGAGAAGTTGGTTCTCGGACTTATTGAGGCGCACCTGGGGGACAAAGCAGTCATTGGTCCCAGCCAGCATGGGTTTGTGAAGGGTAGGCCCTGCCTAACTAACCTGATTTCCTTTTATGATAAGATCACCCGTATGGTGGACCAAGGGAAACCAGCTGATGTGATTTTTTTGGACTTCAGCAAGGCTTTTGACACGGTTTCCCATAGGATCCTACTGGACAAAATGTCCACCATACAGCTAAATAAAAACATCATATGATGGGTGAGCAATTGGCTAACGGGCAGGACCCAAAGGGTTATGGTAAATGGGGCTGTGTCAGGCTGGTGGGCGGTCACCAGTGGGGTCCCTCAAGGCTCCATTTTAGGGCCGGTACTTTTCAATATTTTTATAAGCGATCTGGATGTAGGAATAGAGGGTATTTTGAGCAAGTTTGCTGATGACACCAAACTTGGAGGAGTTGTGGACTCAAATGAGGGCGTAAAGGCCTTACAGAGGGATCTGGACAGGTTGGAGAGCTGGGCGATCACCAACCGCATGAAGTTCAATAAGAGCAAGTGCCGGGTCCTGCACCTGGGACGGGGAAACCCTGGCTGCATGTACAGACTGGGTGATGAGACGCTGGAGAGCAGCCTAGAAGAGAGGGATCTGGGGGTCGTGGTAGACAGCAAGTTGAATATGAGCCAGCAGTGTGCCCTGGCAGCCAGGAGGGCCAATCGTGTCCTGGGGTGCATCAAGCACAGCATCGCTAGTAGGTCAAGGGAGGTGATTGTCCCGCTCTACTCTGCGCTGGTGCGGCCTCACCTCGAGTACTGTGTGCAGTTCTGGGCACCACAGTATAAAAAGGACATGAAACTGTTGGAAAGTGTCCAGAGGAGGGCTACGAAGATGGTGAAAGGCCTTGAGGGGAAGACGTACGAGGAACGGCTGAGGTCACTGGGCCTGTTCAGCCTGGAGAAGAGGAGGCTGAGGGGAGACCTCATCACAGTCTACAACTTCCTCGTAAGGGGGTGTCGAGAGGCAGGAGACCTTTTCTCCATTAACACCAGTGACAGGACCCGCAGGAACGGGGTTAAGCTGAGGCAGGGGAAATTTAGGCTGGACGTCAGGAGGGGGTTCTTCACAGAGAGGGTGGTTGCACACTGGAACAGGCTCCCCAGGGAAGTGGTCACTGCACTGAGCCTGTCTGAATTTAAGAAGAGATTGGACTGTGCACTTAGTCACATGGTCTGAACTTTTGGGTAGACCTGTGCGGTGTCAAGAGTTGGACTTGATGATCCTTAAGGGTCCCTTCCAACTCAGGATATTCTATGATTCTATGATTCTATGATTCTATGAGAGAGGGGAGAGAGGGCATGCGTGTGTATTTAAATAAGGACAGTATTGGCCTCCTGATAACCAGATACCACCAAGTAACTGGCAGGCAGAAAGCATGCCAAATTGCATATCTGACCTCCAGCTTTTCACATACAGTAGTGGAATTCTTGTGTGTTATCAAGCAGGCCTGCATGTTTTATAAGGTGCTTTCAAAAATCTCCCCCTGAGGGAAACAATTAAATCCTCTTTAAGAGAAAGAGAAACATATTCACGTACACTCAAAATGGGAGAAAATTAAAAACATAAATACTAGACAAACACAAATGATTTCATGTTGACAGGTAAATACTATTATGTAACTCAACTGATTCTGCAGTGGAAAACCTATAATCAAAAAGCAGAAATCCTTTTACTATTTTTCTGAAGAGTATATGACATTAATAAAAAAGAAAAATTAATCCTGAAATGACTCATAAGAAGTAGTGTAGTAAAACTCTAATGTTCATATGAAGACTTCTGAGCCAGAATCTTCTTATGATTATGATAAAAAAAAAATCCTAATTTTAAGAAATTAGAATTATTATTAATTGATTGCATACAGATGAGTAATGGTGTGTGTTCTTTCCTCCACTTAAACAATGATTTAATAATTGAAGAGAAATGATCAGTTGGAGAATGCTGGTGTTTACAAACATATGCACTCCTTTTTGATATGAAAAAGAAACGTGCTCATGTACTCCTTACACTGAAGGAAAGGCTCCTTACCTCAGGCCCTCTTCCCTTTGGAACACAATTTTCACCCCCAACTCTGAAATAATAACTGTCTGGAATTATAACTGTCATTTTAAAAGGAGAATGATGAGCTTCACAAACATACATTTCCATGTTTACTGCATCTTTGACCATGAATATAAAGTAATATCAAATATAAAATATAAAGTAATGATCATGACATGAATTTAAAATGTCTGTATTTTAAACAACTTTAGCTGGTATTGTCATATAAGTAATCATTATTCCAATAATTAATACCTTCAAAACTGATTAATGAAAGACTATTGTCTCCCACCTTCCTTCACCCAAAATATTCCATGTTGTAAAACAAATATGCATTAGATTCTTTTCTGTGATTTAACTCAAAGCAATGTATTGCTGATCAAAATTGAAAGAAAATCAAATAAACAAATAAAAAATATTATCCAGATATTCTTTTATTCTAATATTTCACAAAGAATAAATACAGCAACCTATTTATTATATTAAGCTTATTTTTAGACTTACATACAATGGAAGATCATTAAAAATAGTTAAACTCAGAAACATTGAAAAATAATTCAACAATTCATGTAAGAAATATTTATCTCAGTTTATCCTTGGTTAACACACATACAACTGTTTCTCAAGCCTCTATCATCCTAGCACTCTCTTCACTGAACTATAAATTACCAAATACAGGTAACTGTGAACCAAATACAGGTAATGGTGAAGTGCTAAATCCCTACAGCTGATTCTTCATCATTAATCCTTTTTTTCTTTTCTTCACGTGAGATTTCTAATTAAGGACAGCTGCAAACTGCATCCCTGACAGTAAAGCATGAAGTAAATTTTTGATTTTTCATTTTCGCTTCTCAGGAGAGATTTAACATCAGGGAATTTCACTTGAATCGTAAACCTATGTGACTTTCTCATTTTGATGCAAATCTTTTCCCCTCCTTGATATTCATTATTCCTGGCAATGGGTTTTCTTTCCTATGAACTCAAATTTCTGCTAAACATTTTACTTTCATTTGTTGCCCAAACCCTCACTTTACCTCAAAGAAAAAACAAAACAAACAAACAACAACAACAACAAAATACCCAGAGGTCCTAAGTCCCGTCTCATCACTCCATTCACATATCCTGATATTGTTTCATTTGACTATAGGAGTTATCCATCTTTCCTCTTCCCATGCTCTCTATGTCCATTTTCAGAGTTGCAAAGAATCAATACAGAGAATTACAAAATAGTAGGAGCTTCTGAAAACAGAATATACTTATTAAAAACAACAGTAACAAAAACCCAAACAAAACAACAAAAGTTTGAGCTGATTACTTTGTTCAGAGGATTAAAAAGATCAATTTATCAATTTGAAAGTTGAGAGAAAAAAAAAATGTATTTTCAGTGACTGAAGTAAAAAACAAAACAAAACACATTCAGTTCACTATTTAATATCATGATTTAGTGTACTGGCCTCTTTTTATTGCCTTTCTTTTGTTACAAACAATCTATTAATGTGCCTCCATTGAAGAAATATACTGCTTATTCCTCAGCAAATTAAATATCATTTCTCCTGGGTTGTTTCCAGTTATAGTCAGATTTAACAACCAGTTCTCTGGGCAAGTAGACCAGACTATCATCCCATGCAGCATATGTGTGCTACAGAAATACTTGTTATATGTGAAACCAAAAAAGAAAAAAACTATTATTAGTCTAAATGATATCTTAAAACTCTTTTACATTTATTTATTTATTTATTTTATTTTTATTTTCATTTATTTATTTATTTATCCCAGGTCAAATCACTATAGAAAAGGAAGGGAATTAAAAAGTGGCAGAACAGAAAAAGACTGAATGATAACAGAGTTTAAAATGTTCTCCATACATTCCCTAGTGTCTTCCTCCTTGGTAATATGCTGTCGTGGTTTAACCCAGCTGGCAGCTAAACACCACGCAGCCGTTCGCTCACCCTCCCCCCTCCCTCTCTGGGACGGGGGAGAGAAATGGAAAGTGAAGCCCATGAGTTGAGATAAAGACAGTTTAATAAGACAGGAAAATAATAATAACAAAATAATAATAACAATAATAACAATAATGTTACAATGGTGATAATAGGAAAGTAATAATAATATGTACAAACAAGTGATGCACAATGCAATTGTTCACCACCCGCTGACCGATGCCCAGCTTAACCCCGAGCAGTCCGGCCCCCTCCCCCCGGCTAACCACCCCTATATATTGTTTAGCATGACGTCAGATGCTATGGAATACCCCTTTGGCTAGTTTGGGTCACCTGTCCTGGGTCTGTCCCCTCCCAGCTCTTACTGCACCCCCAGCTTGCCTGTTGGCAGGACAGAGCAAAAGGCTGAGATGTCCTTGGCTTGGTATAAGCACTGCTCTGCAACAATTAAAACATCGGGGTGTTATCAGCACTCTTCTCATCCTAAGCCGAAACACAGCATTCCACCAGCTACTAGGAAGAAAATTAATTCTGTTCTAACTGAAACCAGGACATATGCTCACCCTCACTTTGGGTCCTAATTAAGGTTTTGTTCTGGGGAGAACAAATACAGTCAGTGCTCACAGTATTTTGTAGGGAGGAATATGGTGTTGGTGGGAGTTTCTTCTTGCTGTCCATGAAAAGTCTGATGACGCTGATTAAGTTCTGCCTCTTTATGCTGATACTGCTTAGGGTCATTTCTATTTTTATTTATATATAATAATCACAAACAATCAGTTACTTGTCATTAGCAAATGCAACCTTGTAAACTGAGTAAAAGCAGTTTTAGGAATAAGATATCACAAAGAAAAGCAACTAGATTTTTTTTTTTTTTTGCATAGATTTTTTTTCTTTTATTTTTTTTCCTTTTTTATTTTGTGTATGTGTATATATAGATTCACATACATAGAGATTAAAAGCATCAATAACTAGTTGTTATTGCCATCTACTACTTATAACAATAATATTTTATAAAATATTTAGCAGTTTACTCTCTTGGTCAAGTGCACTCTAAGACGTAAGCAGAGTCCTAGTCTTTAAAGATTCCCACTAATGACATTCCATCTTCACTTTCTGACAGCATACAAGTATGCACTACCTCCCAATGTTGCATGAAATGCATATGAAGAGAGCTAAAGAACATTTTGGTTGGGTCAGAATGTCATAGAAACATAAAATCTTAGGACGGTTTGGGTTGGAAGAGCCCTTAAAAGTCATGTAATTCCAACCCATCTGCCAAGGGAAGGGACACCTTCCACTAGATAAGGTGGCTCAAAGCCCCTTCCAACCTGCCCTTGAACACTTCCAGGGATGGGGCATCGTGGTGTTCTTACCCTGCTACACAGCTGAACTCCACCACAACTGCTGTCTCACTCCCCCTCCTCAAAGCGAAAGGGGAAGAAAACACGATACAAAGGGCTCAAGGACTGAGACACTGACAGGGAGATCACCCATGAATTAACATCACAGGTAAAACAGACACAGCATAGGGAGATTAATATAATTTACTGCCTGTTACTAGCACACTAGCATAGTGAGAAACTAAAAGCAAACTAAAAATACCTTCCCCCTAACCACCCTCTTCTATGTCCTCCTCCTAAGCAGCACAAGGGAATGGGGGCTCATAGTGCATCATCTCTGCTGCTCTTTCATGGTCACTCTTTGCCCCTGTTCCAACATGGGGTCCCTCTCACAGGATGCTATTCTTCCAAACCTGATCTTGTGTGTGCTTCCCACAGGCAGGAGCTCCTGCATGGGCTGTCCACGGGTACAGCCCAGAGTCTGCTCCTGTGGGAGCTCTCCATGGGCCACAGCCTCCTCCAGGCCACATCTACCTGCTCCACTGGGGGCTCCTCCACAGGCTGCAGCGTGGAGATCTGCTCCATGTGGGACCCATGGGCTGCAGGGGGACAGCCTGCTCCACCAGGGGCCTCTCCACAGGCCACAGGGGAACTTCTGCTCTGGCCCCTGGAGCACCTCCCACTCTCCTGCACTGACCTTGGTGTCTACAGGGCTGTCTCTCACTCCTCTCTCCCAGCTGCTGTTGCACAGCAGTTTTTTTCCCTTTCTTAACTCTGATGTCACAGAGACACAACCAGTGTCACTTACTGGCTTGACTCTGTTCAGAGGTGGGTCCCTTTTGGAGCTGACTTTAACTGGCTCTTATTTAAAAAAGGGCAACTTCTGTCTGGACTTTTTTCACAGAGGCCACCCCTGTTGCTCCCCATTTGCCAAATGTAAACCATTGTTTACATTGCCATGTAAACCCAATACAGGTTTTCCCAATTTCTCTGGGCAAACTGTTCCAGTGCTTCACCACCCTCACACTAAAGAATTCCTTCCTACTATATAATCTAAATCTACCCTCTTTTAGTTTAAAGCCATTATCCTGTGTCCTATCACTACACACCCTGATAAAAGAATCCCTCTCCAGCTTTCTTTTAGTCCCTCTTCAGGTACTGGAAGACCACTGTAAGGTCTCCCTTCTCCAGGCTAAACAAGTCCAACAATCTCAGCACCTCTTCATAGCAGTGTTCCAGTTATCTGATCAACCTTGTTTCCCTTTTCTGGACTCATTTTAATACTTACATGTCCTTCTTATGCTGGGGACCTAGAGCTGAACACAGTACTCCAGGTGGGGTCTCAGAAGAGCAGAGTAGTGGAACGTGGTCTAGTGGATGGTGACTATGTATATGGCAAGGAGTTGGAAACATGATTTTTACAGTTCCTTCCAACCCAAACCATTCTATGATGATCCTCTGACGAGGGTAGAGAGACCTTGCAGAGAGATCTTGACAAATGAGAGTTCTCTGCTATCACCAACCAGTTTAATGAGAAGTTTAAGAAGAGCAACTGCTGGATTCTGCACCTGGAATGGGACAACCTAGATACATGTACAGACTTGGGGAAGAGGTGCTGGATAGCAGCCCTGCAGAAAGCAATCTGGGGGTTCTGGTGGATGGCAAGTTCAATATGAGTCAGAAGCGTGCCCTGACAGCCAAAAGAGCCAATTGTATTCCAGGGTGCATCAAGTCTAAATACAGCATTTCTCACTAGTCAAGGGAAGTGATTGTTCCACTCTAGGGCCAATATGTCCTGCACAGGTCTGGCCTCACCTTGAGTACTGTGTGCAGTTTTGTGTGACACAGTGTGAGAAGGTACATAAAACTGTTTGAGAGTGTCCAGATGAAGGCTATGAAGATGATGAAGGGTCTAGAGGAGAAGATGTATGAGGAGCATCTGAGGTCAATTGGTTTGTTCAGCCTAGTGTAAATGAGACTGAGGGGAGACCTCATAGCAGACTACAGCTTCTTCATGAAGTGGAGGGGCAGGTACTGATCTCTTCTTCTCTCTGGTGACCAGGGATAGAGAGAACTGCATGAAGACAGGGGAGATTCAGGCTGCATATTAGGAAAATGTTCTTCACTGAGAGGGTGGCTGGGCACTGGACCAGGCTCTCCAGGGAAGCTGTCATGGCACCAAGACTGCTGGAGTTCAAGAAGTGTTTGAAGAATACTCTGAAGATATATGGTTTGATTTTGGGGTGGTGCTGTGTTGAAGCCATGAGTTGCACTTGATGCTTCTTGTGGATCCTTTCCAACTCAGAATATTCTATGACTGCAAGAGTCTTCAAAGTGCAAATGTTTCTATTTTTCCTCCCCTTTCTGCAAGAATGGATGGAATGTTTTCACACGAGTACTGAATTATTATTTAGTTCACTGTTTAAGCAGCTGCATAGCATAGCTATTTAAATAAATAATTTACCTTTTTTTGCATGCAGCAAATTACTTTTTCATTAATACAGTTTTCCATCATCCAGTAAATTCCAACCGGCTAAAGATTTATTCACAAATATGAATGTAGACAGAACCTTATTCTCCAAGCTTTCTAGGCAAGCAAAAAGATTGGAATAACATTTACTAGCTCAAATATACAAATCCCAAGATAAATTTACTTCCACGGAAGATCCACTTTTATAAATCCTTAAGAATAAAATAATTATTGCTATAATATTTTGTTGTTGTTGTTTGTTATCTTTTATATATATGTATATATATAAAATTTGCTCCTCTTTAAGAATAGGTCAAAATATCCTTTTTTTTTGGTTTTTTTTTTTTGTTGGTTGGTTGGTTGGTAATTAATCAGACTTGTTTCAGATCATAACATAAGGCTGACAAGACTACAAAAAATCTGAACAGATTTTCTGAGATATTTAGATATTTGAAGAATTAATCACTTAGGTGAGTCTTATGCCTTCAGGACTGGTTTAGCTGACTTCTAGACATTTTCTGTGATTGCACAGGATGCAACACCATAAAAAGCCTTTCAAGATGAAAGAGCTTTTTAGCTCTTAGAGATGAAAAATTCAGGTTTGTTATTTTAATCCTACAGTGTGAATTAAAAGATTACTTCTCTAAAAGTTATTTGTTATCAAGCTGTATTAGTAACAGGCCAATGAGTAATTCTGAAGACTACTGAAATATTCAGAAATTCATATGAATCTTTAGATGGTTAAAGACTCTAGGTCTTTAACTCTGGTATGCCTCAGTGCTAAAATTTTATGTATCATGAGATTTGTAAGAAAAAAGTGGAATTTTAATTATTAGTATTATTATTTTACTTCCTAATGAGCAGTTTATCAAAGGGCACTTACTTATTTGTACAGAATATTTCTAGTTTGTTTGAATTAGAATCTAAAATATTTTATCTATGTTTGTCGTGGTTTAACCCGGCTGGCAGCTAAACACCACGCAGCCGTTCGCTCACCCTCCCCCCTCCCTCTCTGGGACGGGGGAGAGAAATGGAAAGTGAAGCCCGTGAGTTGAGATAAAGACAGTTTAATAAGACAGGAAAATAATAATAACAAAATAATAATAATAATAATGTTACAATGGTGATAATAGGAAAGTAATAATAATACGTACAAACAAGTGATGCACAATGCAATTGCTCACCACCCGCTGACCGATGCCCAGCTTAACCCCGAGCAGTCCGGCCCCCTCCCCCCGGCTAGCCACCCCTATATATTGTTTAGCATGACGTCAGATGGTATGGAATACCCCTTTAGCTAGTTTGGGTCACCTGTCCTGGGTCTGTCCCCTCCCAGCTCTTACTGCACCCCCAGCCTGCCTGTTGGCAGGACAGAGCAAAAAGCTGAGATGTCCTTGGCTTGGTATAAGCACTGCTCTGCAACAATTAAAACATCGGGGTGTTATCAGCACTCTTCTCATCCTAAGCCAAAACACAGCATTCCACCAGCTACTAGGAAGAAAATTAATTCTGTTCTAACTGAAACCAGGACAATGTTATAAAATGATGAACCAATAACGTTGAAATGCTCATAATATCCTGCAATTCACAATATTTTTGTGAATTTACAACATGCAACTTTCCTGTCTAATCTATAAATTGTTATATTGTTTTAAATAATTGTACATTATTTGTCTTGTATTCCATTATCCAAATAAAATTAAATTGTTTTCTTCATTGTATATTTCTAAGGATACAGTCATACATGAAGAAAAAACAGTGATTTGTTTACCTTCATACATGCCTCTTCATGAACACCCAGTGCTCTGGTCAAGTCATTAGTTACCTAATAATCTGTCCTTTACAAAATATCAAATTATGTAAAATAAATTAGAACACTGGAATAAGAAAAATCAAGATCTTTACAGATAGACTGCACAGGTACAGCAGAAATTGTTTTCTTGACATCCATAGTCTCTATGTACATTAAAAACATCTGTAGTTCAACATTTATGTTCTTTGACTTCCAGAAGGTTGAACACAAGATATTACTGAACTTTCTCACATAGCAACCTTGTTTAAAAAAGCAGCCACCTCACTGATTAGAGCTGCTTTTTTTCACATCATTTTCAGTAGCAGAGGAAGACTGCTGAGCTCTCCCTTCCATTAAAGCTTTAGCTTTATTTCTGCCTTAGATTAGAATTTGAATCTTTTAAGCCAATAACTTGCTAAAAATTAACATAAAAACACCTTTTCTCACTAGGCTTACGTTATATAAATTAGTGAAATGATAGAATGGTAGAATTGTTAAGGTTGGAAAAGACCTTCAAGATCATCTGGTCCAACCATTCCCCTACCACCAATGTCACCCACTAGACTATGTCCCTAAGCACCATGTCCAACCTTTCCTTGATCACCACCAGTGACGGTGACTCCACCACCACGCTGGGCAATGCGTTCTAATGTCTGGCTGCTCTTTCTGAGAAGAAACGTCTCCTAATTTCCAATCTAAACCTCCCATGGCACAACCTGAGGCCATTTTATTTTTGATACTTTTCTGGACAGTTAGTTAGTTTCTGGACACCATGTAAGTGACTACAGAAGAGAGCCCCAAGTCATCTTCATTTCTATGCACAACATACGTGCCAACTCTCAGATAAAAGATGCATGAAAGAAAATTACATCACTTCCAAGTCCACATAGTTTTGAAATAAAATCACCAACTCATCATTTTCCATACACTCACATGTACTTTGGGGTCCAGGGTTCAGCCATACGATTGCTTACCTTCACTGGCATGCTCCCAGTGGTTCGGCCTGCCCTCTTCCCCTTTGCTCCCCTGCGCTGGGTGTTGCTTGGAGGTTGTATTAGAATGCATTCTGATCTTTTTATTTTTTTTATATAGTTGCATTTTATTGAGCTATGTTCAATACTTTTTTAATGCTTTCATTTATTTTGTTGAAAGCAATACTAAAACAAATGAACAACAACAAAATAAACACAGAAACCTGCTAAATAAATGTAAGGCTTTCCTCATAATCATACAAGCTTTCAGAAACAGAATAAGCTACAGAAACAGTTAAAAATCTCTGTAGTTTCTGGCTCATGAATTGTTAAATAGCAGCTGTTTTTCTTATCCCTTAAAATTTTATTTCAAACTAAAGGAATTTTGGATTTGGGGATTTAGTTACTCCATTTATATATGTGCCTATTTTCCCTCATATTTTCCTTAAAATATCCTAAATGTATATTTTTAGTTAATAATAATAATAATAATAATAAACCAACAATGAAATTAATGAGTCCATTAATAAGAGTCCTCCAATGCACATGCACGCACATGTGCAGACTATTGATTGTATAATTCTATAAGATATAGAACAACACAAAATAGTACACCAGAGGTGGGATTCACCTCACTGAACTCTACTGTCCCACAGTATAGGAATCCCCACCTGAGATGGCAGTTTAGCCTTCCATTTAATTTGGCCTATTTTAGCTATCTATTTTAAGATTAGATGAACTGAGCCCCAGTACACCTACCTGAAAACCAGCTACCTTGAACAATTTATTAGAGGTACGCAGATATACATGTAAAACTGATGGAACACAGCTGAAAATCAGGTAGGAAAATAATGAGGAATAAGAACATGAATTTTCCTAGCCTTCACAGAGCTAGGGTGTTAGTTTACCACAAAGGATATTTGTTTAGTTTCACATAAAAATTGGATTTAACCCTGCAACCCTTTTAATTTGCATTCTAATGCATACTTATGTAGGTTTTTGTAATCTAGTAAATTTCATTAGGACAGATGAATTTTCAGTCTAGATTTTGTACGTTTCTTTTTTTTCCAGATTATTTTTTAGAAGTATACATACTGATGATAAATTACAAATTATGCTTGTTTGTCCAGAGTAACTGGGGAATACAGGAGATTTTCTCATTATTCTTGTTAGTCGAGAGTAACTAGGGTAACTAGGGCATACAGGAGGTGTCTTGGTGTCACATAGAAAAATCTCCAAGGAGCTATTTTTTCCATTTTATTTATTTATTTATTATCACAGTGACATTTTTAATGTCTCTACTTTCCAGACATGCACCTAGCCCTGGTTCCATCTTCAACTGTCTCATTTGTCTTTGATTCACTGAAAAATAGTGAATCAAATTTAATCTCTCTGCATTGTGCTGAGAGCAGCAATATCATCCCCAGTACTCAGTCCAATGCAGTGTATCTGTGAACACAAACACAACAAAATAATATAGATGCTTGGCATGCCTGTCTGTAAGAGGTCTATCCACGATGCTGGCCTATTTAAACAACAAATATTTATTATCACTTTTGTCTGTCTCCTCTCCTTTTCTTAACTGTAAATGTATTTTGTAGTTATACTGAAATCCTGCTCAAGAGACTATGAACTTAGAAGAATATTGATTGTGAAATGTTACCATTGGTGTTTATGTAGTGCTTATCTTTGCAAAATAAAAATTATTTGTTTATTAATTTATTGCAGGGGCAAGGTTAGTCTCACCTGTCTTTAGCTGTCCAAAAATAGGTATCTTATAGAAGGCATTTAAAATTGTTTGAATTACCTTTCAAAGCTGCTTAGCATTCTCTACCAACAATGCAGAGACCTAAAATGACTTGCACAATCCAGGCTCGTATCTTTTAGTTGATTAAAATGTTTGAAATTAGTTTTAGTCAAATACTGCTCTTGAATTAAGAGGTCTGAAGTTATTCCTACTTACCCATTTGTGAAATACCAAGAGTGTTTTTAATGCAATTCTTGGATTAAAACAAACAAAGAAACAAACAAAGAAACAAAAAAAGTATTTAATTGTATTATTATTATTTAAACTAAATGTATGTTTTGAAAAACATAATTGGTGCATAAAATGACAGAGAATTAAGACTTTTTAGCTATTTTTAATGGATTAGCTTTGTCTAACTGCCAAACTTCCATCCAGCTTCTCTCCCTCTCTACTTCCCTCCTTCCCTTCCCTCAGTGTGGCATGGGAGATAATAGGACAGAAAAGTTCATGAATCAAGATAGGGAAATGGCTTACCAGTTACCATCACCAGGAAAATGTAGGTGACTTGGGGAAAATTAATTTAACTTATTATCAATTAAAATATAGTTAGGTAGTGAGAAACAAAGTGTAACATTACAATAAGACCTTTCCTTCCCCACTTTCCCAAGATCAACTTCACTCCTTCATTCTCAACTCCTCTAAACACTGCTGAGTAGCACAGACTGACTTGTATGTTCAGTACGTAGTAGTTTCTCTCTGTCAGACCTTCCTCTGCTTTCTTATACTTCCACTTTTGCTCTACTCTGGTATGTTTTCCATAGGCTGCAGTCTTCCAAATAAAAAATCTGATCCATCATTGGTTTTCCAATCCTGTCAGGAAGAATCTACTCTGGCATGGGATCTTCCCTGCAACAGATAACCACTGCAGCAACTAGAACACCTCCTCTTCACCTCTCCTACTCTCAATGTTTCCTCTGTTGTTTCTCACTCTTTTTCCTTCCCTCCCTTCCCCTGTCTTGCCCTTAAGAAAGGGAAAAATACTTAAGGTGCTGAGACGGCACCATCTTTTCTGCTGGGCTCTACTGTGTGTTGTGGTGGGTCTGTTGGGGGTGGCTGGAACTGTCTGGAACTAGCCCTGTCCAGCCTATGTGGCCTCTCAGAGAGGCCACCACTGTAACTCCCTGCACCACCCAAATCTTCTTACAGATACCCAATATGCTGTTATTTCACTCCCTGATCAATTTATTTTCCTATTTTTATTCTTCTCAGTCTAAGAATAGTAGGCTTTCTAACACATAGGTCCTGATGCTTGAATTTTAACAGGTTTACAATAAGAATTTAACAATTCTTACAATAAAGATTTGTAAATAAAACCTGAAAATAAGAGAAATAGAAAATCAGTCCCACTGCTGGATAACAGTTTCTGTTCAGCCCCATAAATTTCACAAAGATTAATATAGCTTCTCACACTGGATCTGATGCGCATGTGCATCTATAGGAGACCCTTACATGCCTATGAAGAAATACTTTAGTCCTAAGGTCTAAAAGTTAAAAGCAGTTTTCCTATATTTATAATTAAGTGTAAGTGGTGTGTGTCAAATTTGCTAATAATAACCAATACTTTGTATACCATTCCCAGCAGAAATGGGAATGTGTTCGTAATCTGTGTCCAACAATAGATTGAAACCATTTTTGCCCTTTGCTCACCTTAGTATTTCTGAACTACTGGCATTATTTTCCATCAGGCTGATGTATTTTATTTATTTAATGCTCTGATGTTTATATCATCAGAAATCTTTATTATTCCCAGAATGCTGATACAGTAAAAACAAAATAAAAACTCTAAACTTACATGTATATTCCAACATTTAGATTGATCCAGTAATATAAATTTTATTCCTAGAGCTTAAACTTTTACTGTATTTTTGTTGAGGTTACTTATTTCTTTCAAAGTGTAAGTCAGCAGGCCTGACACGCAGATATTATGTTTAATTTTCCAGCATAGCTATAAAGAACAGAAAGACAAGAGTCAATACTATCTTAATTTTAGAAATGATAATTTTCAAACAGAATTCTTATCAATACTATTTTCAAATTTAAAAACAAAAATATGCTTATTTACTTAGGCTTAAAAAAAAAAAAAAAAATCCAGAAATATGTTAGTAATTTGTTATTTAACTGTGAATTTATAGTCTAAAGACTTTTTTGGAGGTGCAGAGCATGATAGAACTTCATAGGTGATTGAAATGCACACACAGAAGAAAAAAACAAACAAACAAACAAAAAAACCCATCAGTTTAACACAGCAGTTTATATATAATTCAGTATTATACTAAATGCATGCTGAATACAACATTGTGTAAGGATAATATTTTCCCCCATTTCTGTCTCCTTTTGGGCTTTTCAGTTTGGTATATTCTTGTGTAGACTGATGTCAGAGTGAAATTCCTAAGAATGAAGCAGAATGATGGTATTATTATATTCTACAGGTTTGAACACAGTACACACAAACAGTAAATTGGCAAAGCTTTTTAAGTTCTAAGTGGTGCCATTTAAAACATGAAACCCAAATTCCAGGTGTGTTGCTTCAGCACAAAGTACTTCATGTTTAGGTCACAAAACTATTTCAGTAATGATTTTTTTTTTAATGAGATTCCTTTTTATTAAATATGTAATGTGCCTGATCCTAATCTTGCTTATGTTGTATTTGCATTTGTTCACTTGTTTCTCTTTTATCACTGTTTAACATGCATAAGCCTCATAATATCGCAATGCCATACTTCTAATGCACTTCACAAAATATCTATTAGTTATTTATGAAAAATGACTTTTTTCTGCTTAAAATTTAACAGAAACATCATAATGCATAATTTTTGGAATAGTTAATACTGAAAACAAATCAAATATGCAAGGAAATGCATTTAAAAGGAGTTTGCAAATAGCCTACCTAACAGAAACGTCATCCAGGCAGCCATTTATAAAAATTTACTGCTGTAATACACTATTCACTTGTGAAAAATTGTTCTAACTGTTGAACTCACCTGATGTAGGCTTTCAAAATTCTAACTAAATTTATATAATCTATTTCTAAATCAAAACTTGCGATAAGAATAAATAAAGCACTTTGATATTTTTTATCAATTAACAATTTCCATTCCAAACATAAGAGGAAAGTACATGTGCAGATATATATGTATACATATATATATTTTTGTACAATATATTCCAGAAGTATTTGATTGACTAAATAATTGACTGTAATCTCATCATTATATGCCACATTTTTTAGGCTGATTTAAAATTCCCTTTGAAACCAAACTCCCATTAGAGGTAATCAAAATGATGCTTGAGAAAGTTGTTTAGGACTGGAATGACCACAGTTTTCTGCCAGTGTTTTTAAATTGTTCAAGCAGTAAAACAATAAAATATAATCTATGTCAGAATAAAAAAGTGCGAGTATTTACAGACGCACCTGAAGGTTTATCATGAAGGCAGGTAAAAGGTGTTTTTAAAAAGAAAGAAAAACAAACTTGAAATACAAAAGTTTAAGGATGTTATTTAAGGATGTTAAGGATGTTATTTAAGGATGTTAAGGATGTTATTGTATCACCCTTCAAGATGGGAACATAACTTGGACATGGAGATGGGGACATATCTGAAACTAGAGAATTTAAGTGTGATAAAATTTGCTCAAGTGAACAAATGCAAGGAGAAATCTTTAGAACTTTTTTGCAGGTGTCCTGGTTTCAGTTACAACAGAGTTGGTTTTCTTCCTAGTAGCTGGTAGAATGCTGTGTGTTAGCTTGGGATGAGAGGAGTGCTGATAACTTGCTGATATTTTAATTGTTGCAGAGCAGTGCTTACACCAAGCCAAGGACATTTCAGCCTCTCACTCTGTCCTGCCAGTGTGCAGTCTGGAGGTGCAGCAAGATCTGGGAGGGGACAGACCCAGGACAGGTGACCCAAACTAGCTAAAGGGGTATTCCATACCATCTGACATCATGCTGAACAATATATAGGGGTGGTTAGCTGGGGGAGGGGGGCCGGACTGCTCGGGGTTAGACTGGGCATCAGTCAGCAGATGGTGAGCAATTGCATTGTGCATCACTTGTTTTGTACACATTATTAGTAGTAGTACTATTATTATCATTATTGCTATTGTTATTATTTCTCTGTCTTAATAAACTGTCTTTATCTCAACTCACATGCTTCACTTTCCATTTCTCTCCCCCATCCCAGAGAGGGAGTTGGAAGGGTGAGCAAACAGCTGTGTGGTGTTTAGCTGCCAACCGGCTTAAACCACAGCAGTCCTTTTGTAGTCCTTGTAGTGAAGAAAAACAACAACAAAAAAGGATTTATGTGTGTGTGTATATATATATATATATTGAGGAGAACAGGATCATGATTATTTTACATTAAAAGCATTCCAAGGTTTGAAGATTAGCCTCCTGACCAGACTCATCTTGCATTCCCAGTGTCTGTCTTTAGTCACCCAAGCACACTACCTAGAATATTTTGAAGAACACATAGAATAATATGCTGCAGAGGTTAACATAGCATTGAACATATCCAGCTGGACTATGCACAGGCAGCTCACAAGTAAGGTATGGATGAGAAACAGTCATCAAGATAGGATGTGATCACAAGACACGTTTGAAATGTTTTTTTCTATTGCTTTGAAAAACACTATTCAACTGAGTACAAATGCGCACCTGCTCCTGAATTTGCCATAACAGGACATAAATTAATTATATTTGCCATTCTTTGACTTTGAATTTAACTGAAATGGAGCTAGGAGATTTTTTGTTCCTTTAGAAGAAAGAGAGTTTGGGTTTTAATTTGTACAAAATTCATCTACTGTATAACAGTGTATCATAACAGTGCATGGTCGCATACCAGACATTTGATAATTACATTTAAAGTATAATTTGAAGTATTTGAGTTGTTATACATTTGAAGTATAATGCTCACACAACCTGAAGTGTCATCATCTGGTGCCTGACTGACCTAACCATTTTGTATTCTAAAGAACATACACTGATTTCTGAAGACACTTTAAAATCACTCTTTAAGACATACTGTGTTGGTGTTGTTTATGCCCTTTGTGAGTTTGTTATTCCCTGACTCATTACAATCATTGCTACAATTTTGGTTGACAGCAGTGATGTGTGTTTCTCATGGAGTAAACAGGAAGTTCAGGAAGCTGCACCTTAGGTCAAGTCCCTAATGCTTTTACTGTTCTCTAATGTTGGAAGCAATCAAAGAAAGAAATGCTCTCAATCAAAATTTACTGAAATACTTATCATTATTCTTTAGTTTATAGTAGTTTGCATTTCAGCTACTTCTTACATAATAATGTCATTTTCATAAGAGTGCTGGAAAAGTGACAATATTTTAAAACTAAATATTGTTGAGATTCATTTCACCTATTGCTTTAAAAAATGAAGTATTTATGGATTAAACATGTTTCTCCAATACAAAATTCATATTAAATATCTGTGATGAATAGATAACATACTACAGCTTCCCTAGTGAAAACTAAAAAATATCTTTTAGTACTACATTTCTCTCTATAAGATATATTATGTAACTCATCATTCTGCTCTTTTACAAAGAACGTTGTATAATACTGAAAATTGTTTAAAAAACAGTTAGTACTGTCCTCCTGTAATCTCTCGTTCTCTTTCTCACTCTTGGTTCACTAGACAAAGGCTTTGTACAATTACTGTAAAAACAGTTAGTAAGGCCAAATCATGCTTTCACCATTATCCAATAATATGAATTATTAAATATTTTAAAAATATAAAAATGAAAGCTAAAATATTAACTTTTTAAAATACTTTTTTAAAATATTTTTTTAAATTAATAAATCTCCATTGGAAACATCTCAAGCGCAATCAACAAGGACATAAATTGAGATACTGATTATTGACATATGGATATACATTCACTGTATGTGAAATGTCAGCATCTTCTACATGATGTCTGCCTTTAAGCAAAGTGCTAGTCAGCCTAACATCTAAATCTTATTTTTAAATTAAAATAGGAGAGATTTGTTTAAGTATATAATCTGTTCAAAAAATTCTATCAAAGTAGGGATTTGGACAAATGTTCAGTGACCAAAAATGACCACTCAGACTGTTCCAGCTTTTGCTGTAGATATATTAACTTCACAGAATGGTTGAATCATTGAATGTTTTGGGTTGGTTTGGAAGGGATCTTAAAGATCATTTAGGTCCAACCCCCCTCCCATGGCTAGGGACACCTTCCACTAGACCAAGTTGCTCAAAGCCCCATCCAGCCTGGCCTTGAACACTTCAAGGAATGGAGACATCCACAACATCTCTGGGCAACCTGTTCCAGTGCCTAACCACCTTCAATGTGAAGAATTTCTTATATCTATTTGAAATCTACTCTTTTTTATTTTAAAGTCTTTACACATTGTCTTATCACTACACTCACTGATAAAGTCCCTCCCCAGCTTTCCTGTAGGCCTGCTTTAGATACTGGAAAGCTGCAATGAAGTCTCCCTGGAGCCTTTTCTTCTCCAGGCTGAACAACCCCAATTCCTTCAGCTTGTCTTCATAGAAGTGTTCCCTCCCTTTAATCATCTTTGTGACCCTCCTCTGGACTCATTCTAATAGGTTCATGTCCTTCTTATATATCACATCCCTTGACCTGCTGATAATACTTCTTTTGATGCTAAGCCAGGGTATAGTTTGTTTTCTGGGCTGCAAGTGCAAGTTGGCAGCTCATGTTGAGTTTCTCATCAACCAGTGCCCCCAGGACTTTCTCCTCAGGGCTTCTCTCAATCCATTTTCTGTCAGCCTGTATTTGTACTTGGGATTGCCCCAGCTCAGATGCAGGACCTTGTTCTTGGCCTTGTTGACCTTCACAAGGTTCTTATGGGTGCACCTCTAAGCTTTTCCAGGTCCCTCTGGATGGCTTTCCTTCCCTCCAGTGTGTCAACTGCACCCCACAGCTTGGTGTCATTGGCAAACCTGCTGAGGGTGCACTTCATCGCACTGTCCATGTTGTTGATCAATATGGTAAAGAGCGCTGGTCCCAGTACAGACCCCTGAGGAACACAACTCATGACCGATCTCCACTTGGACCACTGACCACAATTCTTTGCGTGTGACAACCCAGCCAATATGTAGGAGTTTATACAGCCTTCTTTTGGCACAATTACTTAAAGAAATGATTTAAAATAATACTTGATTGTGCAGCTCATATAGTTCTCAGACCAAGAGACTAGATATATAAATCTGGCATGGTAAAGCAAAGTTTGTGTGCATGGCTGAGAGAGACAGAAGGTTTTGATGTATGTGATGCTCAGTGGAGATTTTACAAAGGGCCTTTAGGAACATTTGCAAGTAGCCAGAGTCCCGTGCAGAGCAATTGTGTCAGAAGCCTTGCCTCATGCAAAATAAATAAATAAATAAATAAAAATGCTGTGGAATTTATTTTCCTTGAGGGAAGATTTGTTGTTTGCTAATGAATCTTGTATACCAAGCAAAGATTACAGATTTATTTATTTATTTTAAGTTCCCTTCATCTTCATATATTACCTGACAGAAGAGAATCAGCAATAACAATATTTTTCAGATAAATGCAGAAACTTGCATGATGAATTCCGGTTCAGTTTTCATTGTTTCCTTGCCATGGACAGGAAGAAATAACAAGGTAAGTTTTGAAACAAGCAGGTTGTGAAAGGACAGGTGCTATTATTACTGACTATTATTTAGTTGCTAAACCTTGTATAAGCGTAGGATGACAAAACTCATCACTGATGTAGTAGGGCAGAGCCAGCAGGGCAGAGCCAGGAAAGGGCAGCACAGCCTAATCTGAGAAGCTTGAAAAGTATTGCAAAGGTGTGCCTGCAACTCAGCAGCATGTTGCAAGGTCTTGCATAACAGCTTTCACTGGATCTTTGTATTAGTGTCCCAGACTGTAAGATCTCATCTGAGATGAAAATATAAGCTTTTTTATTTTTTATTTTTTAATTATTATTTATTTATTTATTTTCCAACTTCTACAATATGTTAACTATAGGATAAAGATGAAGCAGATGAAGGTAGTGATGTCTTAGATTGCCATGGCTATAAATTCCTGGGATTTAAGATACAACTATTACCATGTACAGTCTTCCTCTTCCTGCAATAGATATGGCTTAAATTTCAGCTGTTGTGGTTTAGTAAATTAATTCAAGTATTTCAAATTTCATGGGATAGCGATAGAAGTTAGTACTCAGGACACACTGGGAAGGTATAAATTGTCTGTATCACTGAGGGGGTAGGTCAACAGATCTACCAGCAGAAAGATTTGTGCAAGTTCTGTTCTGCATAACAATGTTTTTAAGCTACCTGAGTCTTTCTAACATAAATTTCATTTGCATTTGTCTGACATTCTTAAAACATTTAATCAAAAGTTAAATGTATTTAAGAAGTTTGTGATTCACCTTACAGGAAATGGATATCGGTAATTAAAAGCATACATCTGTTCTGGACATTGTACACACCATTTATGCCCATTTTGGAAATAAGTTAAGCTTTATTATATTTTTTATAAAAATGAATAATTTATATTAGTTTAAAAAACAAACAAACAAACAAAAAACAACAAAACAGCACTAAACAAAATTGCCTTACATAAAAACGGAACATTCACAGTGAGGAATATTTTACCTTGAAATTACTTTAGTATCAGCATACTGTCACAATTTGCTGCATGTTTTTCAGTGCTGGTAAACTTACTTCTCTTTTCCATTTGGCTGTGGTATTTTTCTCTCACATGAGTAATTTTCTCTCACATGAGTTATGCAAGTGAGAAAGTGATGAGCCATCTACTTTGGATTGTTACCAAGTCTTGAGAATTTGTGCTTCATGTCTGACAGCTTATAATAGAAGCTGGATTTAATCCAATTTGATACACTACAAGGAGAGAAAGAAAACTCTTACTTTTTTTATTTGTATATTTTTTTTGGTAGTTTTAGCAGATTTAGCATTCACAAAAGCACTGTGTGAACACTCTGGTGAACATTACTGGCCAGCAGTTTCTTAATTTCAGCCACAGAACGAGAAGCAGCACCAATTCCAGTTTTGCCATTTGGCCCAGACTCTTTATTCTGGGGACCAAAAAACATAAAATAAAAATGAAAATAAATAAAAATAAAAATAAAAATAAAAATAAAAATAAAAATAAAAATAAAAATAAAAATAAAAATAAAAATAAAAATAAAAATAAAAATAAAAATAAAAATAAAAACAAACATAATAGTGAGAGGTGCTGAGCTATCTTGGATGTATTCAGCATATTGTATCTTTTATTAAATTGTTAATAGGAATACTAATTAAAAGAGTGACTATCAACAAATGAAATGAAGTACAGGTTATATAACTCCATCAATAACACCTTTTTGCCAACACTCAAATACTTTAATTTAAAAATTAACTGTGTTGACTCATTGTTTTCATAGCAGCTCATTCCATGACAAGTGGTTCATAAGGAAGATATCTGATACAAGCAGAGGTATTCCAACAGAAGATACAGCAAAGTAATGCAATAGTGATGACATTGTTTCAAGCTTCTGTACAACCTTTAAAGACTACATCTTATTAAAGTAATTGAGGGGCAAGGAAAATAATGATAAATATATATATATATAAAATGGAAACTGATCAGAAATAAATTTACATTACTAATACAACTATATGTTATAAAAGCATTAAAAAAGCAAACAAACAAAAACAAACCAAACCAAACCAACCAACCAACCAAACAAACATACAAACAAAAAAAACAAAACAGAATCTGTATCTGTCTTTGAGTCTTCATGTCAAATGGAAATTTATTGATTCAAATTCAGACAGTAATTCATATTCTTCCCCTACATCCTGGTAACTATTTGTCTCAGCTGAATAACATACTAGCTCAGTATTTACAGTTTCATAACTCAGAAAATAAGAACCAGAAATTTAAAAACATGTGCATGGAAGTTAGCCATCATAAAGTATTTTAAAATCTGGCCTAAGGGCTAGGTGAAATAAGAGGTTACCTATTTTTGATTCTGTCAGAACAATGTCCACAAATTAGATTTGTTAGGTGAAGATGCCATTGAAAAATAAAGTTAGGGACCTTCTTTCTGGAAGGAGAAGGAAAGGAGATACTTAAACACCCAAAAATGGGAATTCATGACACCCAAACCAGTAGGCAGAAGGGTGACTCTGTTACATAATAGGGAATTGTGAAGAAAGCAGAGTGAAAACTTAGGTACCTAGCTGTAACACAAGCTTATGTGAAGAGGGGCTATGTCTCCATAAATAAATAAAAGTGGAAAGAGGCACAATGTGTAATTGTTGCATGCAAGGCCAAGTAACAGCAACTCAATGGTATTCAAATTTAGCTTATCTCAAGCTCTCTCCAGAACTGAGTTATCCTGGACAGATCTGTAAGCCAATGGAACAACTAAAAACTAGATTCTGATAACTAAGCTTATGCTTGCACCCTTTTATTTGTTAGCAGAGACATACTGGCAAGAGTGGGATTCATATGTCGAAAAATTTCTTATCACCTACAATAGTCCTCTGAATATAATTATATTAACATTTTATTTTAAGAGAAGACCAGACCATGAAGAATGTCCAAATCTTCCATAACCATGAGCCAGATCCATATTTTTCACTTTGAAGTGTTGAAATGAAATCATTCATAACCCTTTTCATTCTAATCTTGAAGGGAGACAAATTTCACAAGTCAAATCAATAAGACAGAAAAAAAAAAAAAAAAAAAAAAAAAAAGTATGTAGTAATCTACTGCTTCTGACTGCAACATTCCGTTCAGTGAATCAAGACTTGGGTTTGGCTATGCTGAATGGAAAACTTGAAAAGAGGAACCATCTTGGCTCCAACATACTTAGGTCCCATTACCTAGGTAATTTGCTGTTAGCACATACCCAACCTGACATAACAAGGAAAGGAATTTCACGTGTAGCGTGCTTTAACCACTGAGCTTAAAGGGGTGAGAGGCATAAGATGTTCTTGGGAGCTCAGTGTAATAAACATGCTTTTAACGGTTTCTGGATTGATCATAGGCTCAGGAGAAGTAAATTTGAGTGGATTTAAGAGTGATCTTAACACATTATTATAACAACCAGAAGAATGAAACCAGTCTTTCATACAATTATATCACTTTGATATCAGAAATACAGATCCTCGATTATTAGTTGAATGAAGGACTTAATTAGAATTTTAGGTATAGACACCTGTAACACCAGCTAGAAGTTAAAATTCCCCTTGCATCCTTTTTGTTTTAACACCATTCATAATTTTTAAAATAATTGAAGTTAGCCATTTCATTGCAAATCATTGGGCTTCTGACTAAATGCAGAATTTGTGAAACACCATCTAATCCTTTTATGACCTCAGTCAATTAGCATTTGATTTCAACAACTGCTGTTTAATCGTTTTTTTTTGTTGTTTTTTTTTTTGTTTGCTATTTTTTGTTGATAATTGGCGATAATCAAATTACAAAAAAAAAAAAAAAAGTTAATGAATCTTACCAAATATATGTATTATAAACCATATATATATAAATAAATAGATTGTAAGATATTTCTGTGCATATAGATTCTTTCCCTGTATTAAAAAAAAATGTTTTAAACAGACAAACAACTGAAGCATTTGATATAGGTATTTAGATTATCTTTCAGCATATTCTTTGCAGGTATGAAACAGTTGCTGTGAAAAGAAAAAATAAAAAAAAAAAAAATATGCCTGTAGTTCTCTCTTTCTTGATCCTGTACAGATTCATTATTTTCACTTCTACATTTCTCACAAAATCTTCATTTTTTTTTCACTTATACTACCCTTGTTTTCAAAAAGTCTTTGCAAGGTTATACACCAAAGGTTTTGTCAGAGAACTGAAGGAAAAGACCGTTTATAAAATGAAAGATAGTTCAAGGGAAGAAGGTAAAGGGTAAAAACTAAGTATAGGAAACAGTCAGCAGTAAGATGATGATGCTGGGATCGATTATATTCAGCAACATCAGGGGAGGAGAAAAAAAAGTGAAAAAAAAGTGTGAACAATAATATTCTCAAGTTAGTTCACAGATGAATGCTGTGCTCCAGACAAATGTCACAGTTCTCTAAAATCATTGTTTTAATGGGCAGCAGCAGAAAACAAACAAACAAACAAACAAACAAAAAGTTGATTTTATATAAAAATTCTGATCACCCATGTCTTAAGTAGTGTGTATAGTTCTATTGTATACCATTCTAAAAGCAGGAAGAAGAAATAAGAAATGTACTGAGAACAAAAACAAACAACAAAAGCAACAACAAAACTCCCATTGGGGCACAACAATGCTTTGCAACCTACAGTCTGGGGAAGAGCACCTGGAAAGCTGTCTGGCGTAAAGGGACCAGGAGAATGGGGGGAGGGAGTGGTGCCAATAGCAATCTGAATGTCAGCCAGCAGCATGGACAAGAAGGCCAACAGCCTCCTCCTGGCTTGTATCAGAAATAGTGTGGCCAGTGGGACCAGTGAAAATGATTGTTCCCCTATACTTGCCTTTGGTGAGGCTACATCTCAAATACTGTGTTTTGTTTTGTTTTGGGCCCCTCACTACAAGAAGGACATCAAGGTGCTGGAGCGTATCCAGAGAAGGGCAACAAATCTGGTGAAGGGTCTAGAGAATAAGTCTTATGAGGAGCAGCTGAGAGAGCTGGGGTTGTTTAGCCTGGAGAAAAGGAGGTTCAGGGGAGTATTTATTACACTCTACAGTTACCTTAAAGGAGGCTATAATGAGGTGGAAATCGGTCTCTTCTCCCAAGGACCAAGTGATGAGATGAGGGAGTGACCTTAAGTTCTGCCAAAGGAGATTTAGGTTGGATATTAGGAAAGATTTCTTCACTGAAAAGTTGTGAAGTATTGCAACAGGTTACCCAGGGAAGTAGTTGAGTCACCAGCCCTGGAGATCTGCAGAAAATGTAGTGCTTAGCGGCATAGTTTAATAGTGGACTTCACAGTGCTAGGTTAAAGGTTGGACTAGATGTTCTGAGAGGTCTTTCCCAACCTAAATAACTATAACATATAACATGTATTATATAAAGTTACCTAATTCAGCAGTAGTAGAAAAAGAAAAACAACTCCTACCCTCATAAATACATGTATATATAGATTTCTATTATAGCTTTACTTTCCTAAACTGAGTATTCTTGTCCATTATTCTGCCCTTTCTCATTATACAGTTTTCTTTTCACTTTCTATACCTTTCATTTTCTGTCTTTCTTACTCCTGTTAATTCATACCACAAAATGTATCTTTCCTTCTTCATCTCCTTGCTTCTTCCCATTTTCTGTCCCCAAAGCAACCTATTCTTAACTGAGATGCTGGAAGCAAATAACTGCTCTCCATTTTTTTTTTTTTCATGGTGTGTGGATGTCCAACTTTGAAAATATCTGAAATCTAATATTAATCACATGCTTAAGAAAAGATGTTTACCAAAATCACATTTGAATTTTGACATAAAAATTATTCTCATTTTTATTAAGTCTCTAATCCATTTAAATATAACATGTTATAAATTAGCTCACTATGTTTATGGGTTTGTTTCTTAATTTAGGATTATTTGGTTAAAATAACTACTTTTTTTTTTTTTTTTTTTCCCCAGTAATTTCCAAACCGTAAAGAAAACTTTCAGTATCAGGATACAATATCCCTCCTATAGTTACCCACTAGAATACTGGTATCAGCTTCTTCAGGAAGGTTAGTGTTTTTACAGCATGAAGTAGCAAGAGTGCTACAGACTATCTGTTCCCTCTTTTTTTTTTTTTTTTTTTTTTTCCTCTCTCTTTTGTTTTGTTTTGTTTCTTTCTTTCTTCTACTTTGTTTTTATGTTATTGTTTATCTGTATGTACTTGGTGACAATAACCTAATCAATAGGTCATTCAGAAAGCAAAATGAGCATGTAGTGAAGGTATCTTTATTGGCATTTCAGTCAGTCAGAATACAGACTCATATTCGCAGTATCACACTGACAAACAGAAAACTTTAATAAGGCAGAAGTTTTCATTGGGTAAACACTGAGTTTGATCTTATATTCTATGGATCTAAAATCTCAGCTTTTTCATAACCAATGAAAAAGTTTAGATACTGCTCAGCATTATCTCATTGTTTGCATATAAATCAGAAAGAGCAAACTTTCTAAAGTTATGCAAACAGTTTAGTTATTTTTGTTACAGCAATGTTACGTAAATGCTAGCAGTAGTATTACTGGTAACAGTATATTTATACAACTGAATTCTGCCAGCTATTCTGCTGAATCTGACTAGTTCAGGCTTTATTGTATTTCTTCTTTTTGTGCAGCCCAATTGAGTAGAAATTTGTCCAGGCCTTCTGAACATTTGCAAACTGTGCCTTATCAGGAACCATAAACTATGGGGATTAAGTACTCCTGTTCTCCTTCCTCATCTCTGTCCCAGAATAAATCCGCATCCAAACATGCAGTGCATGGGCACTTTTCTCATCTTTTCTCTCTAGCTCAGCCACTTTTCAGCCTTATATTTTCATTTGAGCTTTAAGGTATTCCAGACAAGAATACATTTTCCTGCTTTGAACTGAATGATTTACTTAGTCTGTCCTGTCTTCCTGATGTATATGACAACAGAACTAATAAGTGATTCTATCTCCTTTTTTTTTTTTTTTTTCCGTCACTCATAAATATAATGGGAAAATAATAGTTACAATGTAGTGTAATGCAGTTATATAAAGCAATAGTAGATGGAAGAGCATAGATCAATACATACCAGTATGAAGTTGGCTTGATGATAGTTGTGAATTATGTGGTATTGATATTCTTTAAAATCCTAATTTATTAATCTTAATTTATTAATCTTAATCTTAATTACATTATTTGAAAATATATGAATATAGACATTTTAATGCATACCTCTTAATTGCCACATTATGTATTGTTTAATTATTATTATGTACTTTGCTTATGAGTCTGCAGTCTTTTTAGATGACAGAAAATTAGGCCCTGGTCAATAAGGGGTTCTGCTATTCATTTAGTGAGTTTGAAACAATAATGTCAAGCTTACCATTTTCAGACTCTCCAGCAAATAAGACAGATAACAGAAAGCTGTATTCAGCAGATTTAGCTTGCATTTTTTAGATAGCACTTTAAAATCTCTGTGAATGTCTACAACATAGCTTACTGAAAAATTCTCTCTTTTTTTTTTTTTTTTTTTTTTTCTTCCTAAATTATCACAATTAAGTAAAGAACTTTACAGCTCACAACATTATTTGAAAGCTACATTTGGATTCATAGTAATTGCCCTTGGCATTTATAATTTGATAGTCATAGAGCATTTCCTTCATTCTAAAGTAGTTAAACTTTATTGTAATAGGTCACTGTTTGTACTATTGTATTTAAAGCATTTCACTGCTACATTTATAATCCTAGTACTCTAGGGTGGTATAATGTATCCATGAAAGTATGCTTTGTGTAAAAACTTGGTGTGCAAAATGTGTGTCCATCTTCATATAAGCTTAAAAAATGCTATCATTATACATGTTTTGCTTTGGTTGCCTATACTTGGCAAGTAAAAACAAGTTAATGCCTGAAATTTAGGAACTGAAATACAGTTATGTCTCTGGGCCAAATGTAAAGAAGGAATGAAAATGGGGAGCTCTATATTTGCAAAAAGGCATGCATAAATATTCGCTATTATGTATAGCTTCCATTGTGTGAAAAGTCTTAGTCCATGAATTATGCTGCATGCAAATGTGACTGGTAAGCATACAAAGAGAATTATAGATATTTGAAAATTTGGGTCTTCATTTACAGCACTCTATAATACTATCTAATGATTTTTATTTATGTATTTATTTATTTTACTGCTAATGCTCTAAAAATGCACAATAACAAACAATGTCATCAGGATACTGCTGTTAAAAGTTAGTTATGACAGAAAGTCACAAAAACAGAAAACTCATTTTTATCACATTGATGTTGAATCAGTGACACATAACAAAGAACAGAGTGTAGGTGGTCTGTTAAGTCAAAGTCCTCTATTTTTCTCATGAGAGGTCAATATATCTTCTAGATTTGTGTTACAGTAAAGAAAATTAAAAACAAATTAACAGACTGCAAGAAATAGTTTGAAATGTGAAATAAACTGTTAAAGTCCTTTTGAGTTGTCCTCAGCACACCAGCAGTCTAAATGCAAACCCTGTGGCCAACCCTACATGTACCTTGTTTTTTGCACCCAAAACTTTTAAATGCATAAATATATAATCCACTGATTATCTTGATACATATAACACATTTAATGCCATCTACGTACTCAAGATAGTCAGTATCAGCATATGGAGAAAATAAAGAAGAGGAAAGAATGTGAGATAACATCACTGGTATGTTTTAAAATCTATTAGAAGTTTGTTCTGTGATTTCTGGGCTTCAACTTATCTCTCCAAAAAAGTATTTTAGAAATGAGATACACTGCCTTTGGTGTATTTTGGGGTATTTATCTCAAAATTGAAGATAAATCAGGAGCTGCAAAGCTCACTTTCATTATATGAGAATAGCTATTATTCCATACAATGTGTTTTTTAATGTACTTTAAAAATAATTTCTAATAAGAAAATATTTTTTTAACAAGAAAATAAATGTTAACAAAACAACAGATTTATCTGTTTATACAATATCCTTCATATTGTTGTCTTATCTCAAACAGTAATCATAAACTGATATCTAACAAAAACAATGATGAGGCAAGCATATACTGCACTGACTACCTCCTTATGTCATATTATCTTCCCCTCATGAAGAGTCCTGATGACTTGCATCTATTCAGAAATTCTCATCAGAGCTCTCTTCCAAGTATTTTTTTCTATGCCTTCTGGAACCCATATAAATATTTTGCATCCACAAATGGCATGCAACCGTTGCATGTATGATGACTTCCTCTACTTGTTGTGAATCTAAATCTTACTAACTTCTCACATTGTCTAAGAAAAGATAATAAATATCCCTGTCCATAATTTTTATGCGATTCATGATTTTTCTTTATTATTTTCTACTATATCCCTGTATTCCACACACACACCTTTTTTTTTTTTTTTTTTTTTTGGTCTTTTGACATAAGAATCCCACGATTCTACTATTCAGATGCTATTAGGTTCCATAGTTTTGAACATATTTATTACTCTTCTCTGAATATCTGTCAGTTCAAATTGTTCCTTTTGAAACGAAGAAAGAAAAACTATATCTATGTAGAAAAGATATGAGCAAACCAAGGCAAGATATAGAACTATATTAAAAAATCCTATTCATGATGGTTTGTAAGAAATTTTTTTTTGCACTGAAGAAAGCCTGAAACATTTCATTTGGTGAGGAGGGGTTGGTGTTAGGTGTAGGCCAGTTTGCCTTGCCTTGCCTTGCCTTGCTTTCCCTTCCCAACTGAAAATTAATTATCTCAATAAATAGCAACAAAATTTTCCAATAACTCAAAAACTTCATCTGTATGTACCATCTAAAATCACTGAAGCATTTATAAGTACTTTATTTTTGAAGAGATCAAGTATAGGGAAGAACAAGTGTGATTTAATTTTATTTTACTGCTTTAAATTCATTAGCATTATAGTAAAAACAGAAGGATTAGGAGATTAATTGTTTTCAAGAAGTACTATATTTAAGTACTGGTAAAAAAAATAATAAAAAAAATGTAAAGAAGGAATAACTTGGAATTTAGCCATAATTGTGATTGTACTGTCACAATTAGATCTAGAACACCTGTGACATGCACCTGTGATTGTAAGACATTTATTTTAAATATTATTCACATTTAATCTTATTTTATTAAGGCATGACAACAGTACAGGAGATAAAATTAATGGCTCAGCTCTCACTCTGAATGATGCTTGTCATGTATCCAGTGGTGATTACTGGGTTATTCTGTAATATATCCAGTAAATGTAAATACCCAGTACAATATTTACAATATCCCTTAATACTTAATATTCAGTATAATATTTTATCTTCAGTACTCCCTAGAAAAAATATACAACAGTTCCTAGGTTGTATTGTTGTTATTGTGGTTGCTTTTTATTATTATTATTATTAGGAAGACAAGGTTGTTTTTGTTCGTTTCAATGTTTTTAATGATTCTTTTAAATTACAGGCGGTAGAAGTAGACAGAAGTAGTGAGTTGAACACTCAACATCCATAATTACATAAATATGTACTGTACATTGTAACATTGTAGCTGTGATAATTTTCTTTTAATGTGTCTTCAATACAACAGACATTTTAAAGACCATTAACTCCAAGATTTGCCCAACAAACCATGATGATGTATTATTAACAAAATGTATATAATCAAGCTGCTTTTACAACACAACACAGATTGAACAAACATATAATTAGAAAGCTATTATTTTTAGCAACATAGAACCACTGAAGATTTTTGTGCTTAGGCTTTCTTTGTTAGGCTTTACTTACAAATGACCATATACACTACAACAACTGTGCCTGCATGTTATGCACTAAGCTTTGCTAAAAGTCATCCTGATAAAAGACTAAAAATATTTGTTATTTTCCATTGCCCATGACCACATGTTTAATCTGTCTAAAAATAGAGAGAAATTAATTTGTGCCTTTGATTTATTATTCAGATCAGAGAAGGCCAACCCATTCTTGCTGTTTTATGGGTGGAAAGGGTGAAGGAATTCAGTTTCCCACTGTGTGCTTAAACTTCAGGATCACACAGCATTTCAGTCTACTAACAGCTTTGAAGATAAAGAGATTCCTATCAAAGAGATGGACTGAAGGTGGTGGGCCTGTTTCCCTCTATATTACCTAGTTTTACATTCAAGCAGAAATAAGTGATATTACCTGAAGACTGATCATATATCTAAACTCTCATTTTTATTTTTAGCCCACTGAGTCTCCTGGATATCACAGGTCTTACTGAATCCAAAAACAGAAAATTGCAGGATTGGAACCTTACTCCATAACATGCAGGCCATGCAGCACATGAAAGGAGAAGCTATACTTTTTACTATTTATTATTAAATTTCTGTACATTACAGAATCACAGAATTGTCTAGGTTGGAAGACACCTCAAGATCATTGAGTCCAACCTCTGGCCTAACACTAACAGGTCCTCCACTAAATCATATCACTAAGTTCAACATCTAAACATCTTTTAAAGACCTCCAGGGATGGTGACTCAACCACTTCCCTGGGCAGCCCATTCCAATGCCTCACAACCCTCTCAGAAAATAAGTTCTTCCTAATATCCAACCTAAAACACGCTGCCGCAACTTTAGCCCATTCTCCCTTGTCCTGTCACCAGGCACATGGGAGAATAGACCAACCCCCACCTCACTACAGGCCTCCTTTAATTTAATTATAGAAAGTGATAAGGTCATCCCTCAGCCTCCTCTTCTCCAGACTGAACAATCCCAGCTCCCTCAGCTGCTCCTCGTAAGACCTGTTCTCCAGACCCCTCACCAGCTTCGTCACCCTTCTCTGGACTCGCTGGAGCACCTCGATGTCCTTCTTGTAGCAAGGGGCCCAAAACTGAACACAGTACTTGAGGTGCGGCCTCACCAGAGCTGAGTACAGGGAAACAATCACTTCCCTAGACCTGCTGGCCACACTGCTTCTGATACAAGTCAGGATGCTTCTTGGCCACCTGAGCACACTGCTGGCTCATATTCAACTGACTATCCACCAATACTCCCAGGTCCTTTTCTCCGCCAGGCAGCTTTCCAACCACCCATCTCCCAGCCTGTAGCTCTGTTTGGGGTTATTGCACCCCAGGTGTAGGACCTGGCAGTTGGCCTTGTTGAACTTCATACAGTTGACCTCAGCCCATCGGTGCAGCCTATCCACATCCTCCTGCAGAGCCTTCCTACCCTTGAACAGACTGAGACAGGCACCTAACTTGGTGTCATCTGCAAAGTTACCGAGGGTGCACTCAATGCCCTCATCCAGATCATCGATAAAGATATTAAAGAGGACTGGCCCCAGTACCGAGCCCTGGGGAACGCCACTGGTGACTGGCCTCCAACTGGATTTGACTCCATTCACCACAACTCTTTGGGCCCAGCTATAAAGCCAGTTTTTAACCCAACGAAGCGTGTGCCAGTCCAAGCCAAGAGCAGCCAGTTTCTTGAGGAGAATGCTGTGGGAGATGGTGTCAAAAGCCTTACTGAAGTCAAGGTAGACCACATCCACAGCCTTTCCCTCATCCACCAAGCACATCACTTTGTCACAGAAGGAGATCAGGTTCATCAAGCAGGACCTGCCTTTCATAAACCCATGCTGACTGAGCCTGATCGCCTGGTTGCCCTGCAAGTGCTGCGTGATGACTCTCAAGATAATCTGCTCCATGAGCTTCCCTGGTACTGAGGTCAAACTAACAGGCCTGTAGTTCCCCGGGTCTACCCTCCGGCCCTTCTTGTAGATGGGCATCACATTTGCTAGCCGCCAGTCGACTGGGACCTCCCCTGATAGCCAGGACTGTTATAATGATGGAAAATGATGATAAATGATGAAAAGTGGCTTGGCCAGCTCCTGCACCAGTTCTCTCAATATCCTCAGGTGGATTCCATCTGGACCCGTCAACTTGCATGTATCCAAGTGCTGTAGGTTGCCAACCATTTCCTCATGAATAGTGAGGGTCACATTCTGCTACCCATCCCCTTCCACCATTTCAGGGTGTTGGGTATCCAGAGAGCAACTGGTTTTGCTGCTATAAAGACTGAGGCAAAGAAGGCATTAAGCACCTCTGCCTTTTCCTCATCTTTTGTAACTATGTTCCCCCCCACATCCAGTAAAGGCTGGAGATTCTCCTTAGTCCTCCATTTTGTATTAATGTATTTATAAAAATATTTTTTGTTGTCTTTGATGGCAGTAGCCAGATTGAGCTCCAGATGAGCTTTGGCCTTTCTAATTTTGTCCCTGCACTGCCTCACAACATCCTTATAGTCCTCCTCAGTGGCCCGCCCTCTTTTCCAAAGATTGCAAACCCTCTTTTTCCTCCTAAGCTCAAGCCACCACTCTGTTCAGCCAGGCCTGTCTTTTTCCCTGCCAGCTTGTCTTTGGGCACATGGGGACAGACCACTCCTGAGCCATTAAGATTTCCTTCTTGAAGAGCGCCCAGCCTTCCTGCACTCCTCTGCTCTTCAGAACCTCTTCTCAAGGGACTCTACCAACCAGTGTCCTGAGCAGTTCAAAGTCAGCCCTCCAGAAGTCCAATTCAGTGGTTTTACTGGTCCCCTTCCTGGCTTCTCCAAGAATGGAGAACTCTACCATTTAATGGCCACTCTGCCCAAGACAGATTCCAACCACCACATCTCCCACCAATCCTTCTCTGTTTGTGAAGAGAAGGTCTAGCAGGGCACCTCCCCTGGTAGGCTCACTAACCAGCTGCGTCAGGAAGTTATCTTCCACACTCTCCAGAAACCTCATAGACTGCTTTCTCTGGGCTGCGTTGTGCTTCCAGGATATGTCTGGGAAGTTGAAGTCGCCCACGAGAACAAGCGCTGACAATTTCACAACTTCTGCCAGCTGCCTGTAGAACTCCTCATCCATCTCCTCATCCTGGTTTGGTGGTCTATAACAGAACCCCACCAGGATGCTTGTCTTGTTGGCCTTCCCGCTGATTCTAACTCATAAGGACTCAACGTTATCATTCCCAGCCTCAAGTTGCATGACATCAAAACACTCTCTAATATAGAGAGCCACACCACCACCCCTTCTGTGCTGCCTGTCCCTTCTGAAGAGCCAGACATTGCAGCACTCCAGTCATGAGAGTGGTCCCACCACATTTCCATGATGGCAACCAAGTCATAGCCTGCCTGCTGCACAATGGCTTCCAACTTCTCCTGTTTGTTACCCATGGTGTGTGCATTAGTGTTGATGCACTTCATCTGGGCCACTGCCTTCTCCTCTGGCCTAGCCATTATTCCCCCTGGGACACCTCCAACAAGCCTTATTTCATCCCCGACCCCCTTCTTACCTCGTTTAAAGCCTTGTCAATCAGCCCTGCCAGCTCCTGGCCTAGTATCCATTTTCCCCTTAGAGACAGGGACCTGTCTGTTGCCATCAGGCCGGGTGCCAAGTAAAGCGCCCCATGGTCAAAAAAAAAAATATTTCTGTGTTGGCACCAGCCTCTGAGCCACATGTTTATCAGGTGGGCTTTCCATGTCCTCTCTGAAGCCCTCGCTGCCACCGTAGGGATAGATGAAAACATCACCTGTACTTGCACTCCATCCAGTAATCATCCCAGTCCCCTAAAGTCCCATTTGACAGTCTTCAGGCTTCTCTCTTCAATGTCATCACTGCCAGCCTGGACTATTAAAAGAGGATAAGAATCAGAGGGGTGAGCCAGGTTGGAAAGCTTTCTGGCAATGTCCCTGGCCCTGGCCCCAGGGAGGCAGCAGACTTCCCTACGGGTAGGGTGAGGCTGACAAATAGGGCCCTCTGTTCCCCTGAGAAGGTAGTCGCCCACAAAAAACACCCTTCTTTCTGTCTTGGTGGAAGGAAGCATTGCAACATAGTAACTATTATGAAAGTATTCTAGTCTACTTTCAGAGTTTTTTTTTTTTTTCTGATATTGCTATTAATCACTTCTACCTCAACACACACTTCACCTTTTTATTTTGTGCCTACTATAATCATAAGTAAATTATTTGTGAGATTTATCTTAATAACTGTTTCACAGAAGTAAATAATAATAATAATAATAATAATAATAATAATAATAATAATAATAATAATAATAATAATAATAATAATAATAGCTGACTGTCAGAGTCATGGGCTTAGTCACAGGGCTATAAAATGCAACAGTACATTTTTCTGGGTAAACTTGGGTCTGGAAGCTGTTTATTTATTTTGCATTGGATAGAGACCAAGTTAATAAACTTTGCTGGGCCAAAATAATCTGCATGAATCTGAAGGATGAAAAACACAGTAAAAGTTATACATGTATGTATACATTGTAGTACCTTGTACTTAGAGCTATTAGCTTGAGAGCAACCTAGTATCAGAGCTAAACTCAGAGCTAAACAGAGCTAAACTGGGTTCAGCTGTGTGACAACATAACGATCTCTTCTTGGAGGATGCAATATGAAAATATCCAAACAATTCTTGGTCCAGAAGGATTTAAGAAGGATTTATAAGAAGGATTATAAATCTAGAGGGGTCTGCTAGACCCCTAAGTGCAGTATTTTAATCGGTTTTAGCATTAGCATGCTGATTTCATTCTGTGGCTATACCTTGTACAGCAGAGAACTGACCATATCAAATTGGCATTAAACACAATTTGCATCTTGTTAGTGAAAATGCAGTAATTCTGATCTTTTTTAGTGACGCCCAATGCTTACAGTTTGTGGCGATATTTAATTTGGTGTTAAATAGCTGTGATAAACTGAGCGTAAATAATATACTTATATTAGAATTGCTATAGCAATTCTTAGTTCATAGAGAAACATGCAGGAGACTAATATTAAATGAAAAGGGAATATCTATGCCATAAATAAATTTTACTTTACATGCTTTATATATATCTCCATACACATGCAGAAATTAGATCCTATTACCATATAAAGTGGTAATGAAAGAAGATTTACATTAATTTTTTTGGAGAACAGTTCATAGAGTAACATCCTTCAATTTATTCCTGTAGAAATAAAAGCTGCATGGCAAAGCTTAAGTTTTTAAATTCCTGAGAAGCCTATTTTACAAGTAATATTGATTGTTTGACTCTTTACATGTCACAGACCTCCATGAAACTTTATTTAACGAACCCATACCAAATACCTAGTGAAGTAACACATATCAGCTTCCATAAACATTGGATTAGGTTTAAAGTAGAGGTCATTTTGTTTTGTTTTGGTTTTGTAACTATGAACCATTATCAGTGCTCAAATGGATATTTCATTAGAATTGCAAAATGAGGATACAGAAAAGACAATAAATCTTAATCTTCTACAAAGTTAAAATACAAAAGTTAGGGAGAATATTCTTTAAAGCAGAAACTATGTAGAAATAATCAAAATCTAAATTAAATATTAAAAAAAAAAAAAAAAGAAAAAAAAAAAGGAAAAAAGAAAAAAGAAAAAAAGAGAGTTTCTGGCATTCCACCCCCAAGTGCTCTTGCTCAAATGTCTACTATGAAAAAGAAACTGAGGAAAGAAATAATTGTCAGGGGAAGGGATCACTTTTTATAGAGTCATGCATAGGACTTGGTCTAACCTTTCAACTCTGCTGCAAATACAGTAAAAAAGAAAAAAATGTGGAAAAAAATAAAGAGACAACATGAAAGAAATTAAAGACAGAATAAATTATCTAGATCTAAAAAATATAACTGTATAAACAATCATGCCACAAACTGAGATTACTGAATTCAGAATCTTGTAGTGTTCCCTCTAGTTGCTTTGTTCAGGGCCACCTTTCCAGCAATCATAAGGTCTGCATTTTACTCAAATTCCCTAGCCACTACAATAGGTGAGATCTTCTCACAGTAATCATAAAAACAGTAGTTTTTGCAAAAGGAATGAAGAAAGGCTAGGTGGCACTTTGGGCATTTAATGACGGTACAAAGTAGATACATTTATATTTATGATTAGGAGGCTCCCTAAAAAATGTTATTTGAGAAAGGTTAGAAATAAATTAACAGCTCCCCAGAGAAGTTCCTGAATGGGCTTCTGTGCAAATACAAGCTTGGTCACAGCAATATAATCACATACGAGTCATGTTGCTGCAGCTGTGATTGTGTGAGGACAATAACCGACTCAGCCCTTGTAGGGAGAGGCAATGTGTTTATTATACTAGATAATACAATCAGGAAAACAAACTCACCACCACCCCTAGCAACAAAACAGTGTTGCTTTTCAAAAACATTTTCTCCTGCAGGTTTTATAAACACGACACACGCACACACACACATATATATATACTTATATATATATATATATATATGCATGTATACACCTGAAGCAGCAGGGTTTTTGTGTATGAGAACTTTTTTTTTTTTTTTTTTTTACTTGCTCTAACAGAAGACATCACCTCTTCTTAAAAAGTTGCCT